>NC_133619.1:184515872-184815872 GCF_048593235.1 Sminthopsis crassicaudata | reverse complement strand
ACATTAAGTGCTCTTGGATAGGCCCAGGGAATATAATTAAGATGACAATACTCCCTAAACTAATCTATCTATTTAGTGCTATATCAATCAGACTCACAAGAAACTATTTTAATGACCTAGAAAAAATAAAGACAAAATTCATATGGAAGAACAAAAGGTCGAGAATTTCAAGGGAATTAATGAAAAAAAAAAATCAAATGAAGGAGGCCTAGCTGTACCTGATCTAAAACTATATTATAAAGCAGCAGTGACCAAAACCATTTGGCATTGGCTAAGAAATAGACTAGTTGATCAATGGAATAGGTTAGGTTCACAGGACAAGATAGTGAATAAAAATAGCAATCTAGTGTTTGAAAAACCCAAAGATTCCAACTTTTGGAATAAGAATTCATTATTTGACAAAAATGTTGGGAAAACTAGAAATTAGTATGGCAGAAACTAGGCATGGGCCCACATTTAACACCACATACTAAGATAAAATCAAAATGGGTCCATTATTTAGGCATAAAGAATGAGATCATAAATAAATTAGAGGAACATAGGATAGTTTACCTCTCAAACTTATGGAGGAGGAAGGAATTTGTGACCAAAGGAGAACTAGAGATCATTATTGATCACAAAATAGAAAATTTTGATTACATCAAATTAAAAAGCTTTTATACAAACAAAACTAATTCAAACAAGATTAGAAGGGAAGTAACAAGTTGGGAAAACCTTTTTACAGTTAAAGGTTCTGATAAAGGCCTCATTTCCAAAATATACAGAGAATTGACTCTAATTTATAAGAAATCAAGCCATTCTCCAATGGATAAATGGTCAAAGGATATGAACAGACAATTTTCAGATGATGAAATTGAAACTATTTCCACTCATATGAAAGAGTGCTCCAAATCACTATTGATCAGAGAAATGCACATTAATACAACTCTGAGATACCACTACACACTTGTCAGATTGGCTAAGATGACAGGAACAAATAATGAAGAATGTTGAAGGGGATGAGGGAAAACTGGGACAATGATGCATTGTTGGTGGATTTGTGAAAGAATCCAACCATTCTGGAGAGCAATCTGGAATTATGCCCAAAAAGTTATCAAAATGTGCATACCCTTTGACCCAGCAGTGCTACTACTGGGCTTATATCCCAAGGGAATACTTAAGAAGGGAAAAGGACCTATATATGTGCCAAAATGTTTGTGGCAGCCCTTTTTGTAGTGGCTAGAAACTGGAAAATGAATGGATGCCCATCAATTGGAGAATTGTTAGGTAAATTATGATATATGAATGTTATCGAATATTATTGTTCTGTAAGAAATGATCAGCAGGATGAATACAGAGAGGCTTGGAGAGACTTACATGAACTGATGCTGAGTGAAATGAACAGAACTAGGAGATCATTATACACTTCAACAATAATACTATATGAGAATGTATTCTGATGGAAGTGGATATCTTCAACATAGAGAAGAGCTAATCCAATTCAAATTGATCAATGATGGTCACAATCAGCTATACCCAGAGAAGGAACACCGGGAAATGAGTGTAAACTGTTAGAATTTTTTTTTCTCCCCAGGTTATTTTTACTTTCTGAATCCAATTCTTCCTTTGCAACAACAACAACAACAAAATTTGGTTCTGCACATATATATTATACCTAGGTTTATACTATAACATATTTAATATGTATGGGCATGCCTGCCATCTAGGGGAGAGGATGGAGGGAAGGAGGGGAAAAATTCAGAACAGAAGGGAGTACAAGAAACAATGTTGTAAAAGAATTACTTATGCATATGTACTGTCAAAAAATGTTATAATCACAAAATTAATTTAAAAAATTAAAAAAAAAAAGATTTATAAAGAGGATCAAGTGGTTGAACCTAACCTAAAAACACCTTCTGCAAAGGATTTGTTCACTCATTCAACAAGTATATATTAGACTTACTAGGCACTAGGCACTGTGTTAAATGAATATAGAAAAAGGCAAAAATAAAATTTCTCTCATCTAGGAACTCACAAAAAAAAATCCATTTTTTCCTATACTCTCTAGTGTTTTTTAATAGTAATAGGTATTGGATTTTATCAAATGCTTTTTCTGCATCTATTGACATAAATGATATGTTTTTTTTTTAATTTGGTTATTAAAATAGTTAATTATGCTAATAGTTTTCCTAACTAGCCCTGTATGCCTGGTGTAAATCCTGGTATAAATGCTGGGGATAACTTTCTGTAATCCCTTTACTAGTATTTTATTTTAGATTTTTGCTTCAATAGTCATTAGGGAAATTGGTCTATAATTTTCTTTCTCAGTTTTCATCCTTTTTGGTTTAGGTATCAGTACCATGTCTGTGTCGTAAAATAAATTTGATAGGAGTCCTTCTTTCCCTATTTTTTCAAATAGTTTATAAAGTATTGGAATTAATTGTTTTTTTAAAGTTTAGTAGATTTCACATGTAAATCCTTTTGACCCTAGAGATTTTTTCTTAGGGAATTAATAGTTTTTTCTATTTCTTTTTCTAAAATAGAACTATTTAAATATTTTTTCCTTTTCTGTTAATTTGGGCCATCTATATTTTGTAAATCTTCCTCAATTTAACATTTGATATGCCAAATTTATTGGCATAAAGTTGGGCAAAATAACTCCTAATTATTGCTCCAATTTCTTCTTCATTGGTGAAACATTTTTCCTTTTCATTTTTTAGATTAGTTTTATTTATTTATTAATTCAATAGTTTTACTAAACTTTCAATTGTATGTATCTGTCCTTTTATTTTTAGAATTTCAAGTTTGGTATTTGGGGATTTTTAATTTGTTCTTTTTCTGGCTTTTTTAGTTGCAAGTCCAATTCATTGATCTTCTCTTTTTCTATTTCATACAAGTAAGCATCTAGAAATATAAATTTTCCTTTTATTATCACTTTGCATCCCACAAAATTTGGTATGTTATCTCATTTGTGTCATTCTATTAGATGAAATTATTAATTGTGTCTATGATTTGCTGTTTTTCCCATTCATTCTTTAGGATAAGGTCATTTAGTTTCCAATTACATTTTGTTCTACTTTCCCTAGCCTTTTATTGAATGTAATTTTTATTGCTTTGTAATCTGAAAAAAAAATCCATTTACTATGTCTGCCTTTCTGCATTTGATTTTGTGGTCTTTTTGTGCTTATATATAGCCAATTTTTTTAACAGGTTCTATGAACTGCCATTCAATTTTCTCCAAACATCTATCATATGTAAGTTTTCTAGTATTCTATTTACCTCTTTAACTTCTTTCTTATTTATTTTGTGGGTTTATTATTCTAGTTCTGAGAGAATAAGATTGAGATCTCCCACTATTATAGTTTTGCTGTCTATTTCTTCTTGCAGCTCTTTTAACTCCTCCTTTAGGAATTTCTATGCTATACCACTTGGTGCATATATATTTAGTATTGATATTGCTTCTTTATTTATATTACCCTTTAGCAAGATATAGTTTCCTTCCCTATCTCTTTTAGTTAGATCAATTTTTGCTTTGGCTTGATCTGAAATCAGGATGGCTACCTCTCCTTTTTTTATTTCGCCTGAAGCATAATAGATTCTGTTCCAACCTTTTACCTTTACTCTATATGTATCACTCTGTTTTCAATGTGTTTCTTCTAAACATCATATTGTAAGATTCTGGCTTTTAATCCAGTCTGCTATCTGCTTATACTTTATGGGAGAATTCAACCCATTCACATTTATAGCTAAAACTACTAATTCTTTATTTCCTGACATCTCATTTACCCCAAATTATACTTTTTCCTTTTCTCCTTTCCCTCCTCCCCAGTATTTTACTTATGAGCACCACTTGCCTAAAGCAGCCCTTCTAGAGCCCCTCCCCCATTCTTATGTTTCCCCTACTATTTCTGTTTCCCTTTCTATTTAGTCTATCTCTTCCCTTTCCCTTCCCACTTTTATATAAGATGAGAGAAGTTTCTCTTTGAAACCAAATATATCTAATATTTTTTTCTTTGAGCCAAATCTGATGAAAGATTCACACAATGTTCATCCCCCTGCCTTTCCTCCCTCAACTATAATAGCTTTTCTTTGCCTCTTTGTGTGATGTAATTTCCCTCATTTTACCTTCTCTTTCCCCTGTTTCTGGTACAATCCCCTTTCCATCTCTAGTTTCTTTTTTGTACTATAACAGAAAAATCAAATTATATGTGTACTCTTTATGTATATCCATAATAGAAATACAGACTTCAAAAATTCTTTTCTTTTTACCTTTCTATGCCTCTCTTGAGTTCTATATTTGGAGGTTAAATTTTTTGTTTTGTTCTGGTCTTTTCATCAGAAATAAATGGAATTCACCGTTTCATTCAATCTTCTTACCTGAAAGAAAAAGCTCAGTTTAGCATGGTAGTTTATTCTTGGCTGCCTTCCAAGTTCCTTTGACTTTCAGAATATCAGATTCCAGGCCTTTTAATCATTTAAGATGGAAGCTACTAGGTCTTGGGCAATCCTTATTGTAGCTCCTTAGTATTTGGATTTTTTTTTTTCTGGCTTCTTGTAATAATTTTTCCTTTGTCTAATAGTTCTGATATTTAGCCACAATATTCCTTTAAGCTTTAATTTTGGGGTCTCTTTCAGAAGTTGTTTGGTGAATTCTTTCAATGGTGATTTACCTTCTGATTCTCTGACATCAGGGCAGTTCTCTGTGATGATTTCTTGAAAAAAAAAAAAAAACAGTGCCTAAGCTCTTTTGTTCATCATAGTTTTCAGGAAGTCCAATTTCCTTTGATTGTCTCCCTATATCTATTTTTCAGGTTATTTATTTTCCTAAGTAAGTTTTACATTTTCTTCTATTTTTTTTTCATTTTTTGGGTTTTGCTTGACTGAATCTTGATGTCTTTTTGAGTCATTCATTTCCATTTGTTCCATTCTGAATTTTAATGAATTATTTTCTTCATTTACTTTTTTTAGTATTTGTCCAATTAAATTTTAAAATGAGTTGTTTTGTTCTATGAATTTTTTTAAGTTCACAAATTCAGTTTTTCAGGTCATTATTTTCTTTTTCCATGTTGTCAAAATCTATATTTTAATGAGTTATATGCTTTTTCCATTTCACTAATTCTGTTTTGTAGTGAATTTTCTTCAGATAATTTCTGTGCTTTCTTTTCCAAACAATATTGCAAAGTTTTCATTTCCTTTCCATATTTTTCTTCTAGTTCTCTTTTAAGATCATTTTTAATTTCTTCTAGGAGATATTTGTGTGATGGAGACCAATTTATATCAGCCTTTGGGGCCTCATCTGGAGATGATCTGCTTTTAGTCTGCTCAGGGTTTGAAATCTGTTCTTCTCTTTCACCATAAAAACTATCTATAGTCAGTGTTCTTTTTGCTTTTTTATATATTCATTTTTAAAAGTTGAGATCTGCTTTTAGGGCAAGGGAGATTGTCCAAGCTTCCTCTACAAGCAGCAGCAGTTGCCCTAGGGCAGTGCTGGCTGTGCTGAGTTAGTGCTTACTGATTTCCAGTGCTGGGTGAACATGGTCAGGCCTTGTAAGATTCTGGCATTTCGGGGCTCACTATTTACCTTTGTATTTGTGTTAGATGTTTTGTAACTTTTATAACTTCTCTGCTGATCTACTTGCAACAAGGGCAGAGTAGCCAACATTGTTGTAGATTACTCCTGGTAGATTCTCCAACAAGCAAAGCCCGCACTGCCCTGGGTCTGCACTGCCTGCACTGGCGTCTGTGTTCAGCCTGCTTGCTCTTGGCCACCTCCCTACATGCCTGATTGAAACAGACCTTTTCTAGAGAGCTTCAAAATTATCTTCTTCTGATAATTTGTTACATTCCCAATATTTGTGGGTTCTGCCTGTTCAGAACTAATTCAGAGTTTGGATTTCAGGGAATTGGGAAAAGGTCAGAAAGAAAAGTGTGTCCTCTCCACCATCTTGGCCCTATTCCCCCTACCCCATAGTCTTAATCAAAATTGGGCTACCATTGGACCAAAATGTGTAAGAGCTTATATTTGACACTGAAATTAAATTTAAATTAAATTAAAATGTTAAACCCATGGTCTCACAGCTAAAGTATCAGAGGTGAGATTGGAATCTAGTTCTTTTTGACTCCAAGTCCTACAGTCTGTCCAGAGTGGTATCTACCTGACTGATCCCCTGACTCCATCTGAACTGAATCCAGATATATACAGTACCATCATCAGAAGATCAAAATTATGTGTAGCTGACCCATTCTTGCTGAATATTATCTCTAGGGTATGTAGTTGGTAGATATCCAAGGAACTTTTCCAATTCTTCTACTGAGGCTACAATTCAAATTTATTGTCCCACACTTGGGCAATCTGTTTAGAAGAATGAAGTTTTTCTTAAAGTCTAATGACTTTAAGAGTATTCAGGTATGGAGATAAAGCAATCTTTTCTTTTTCTCTTGACTTTAGCAATCCCATGTATTGAATTTCATTACAAATATCTGCCTGAGACTATACACTCATTATATTCACATATATTCACTAAATCTTAGAGGCCATATTTTTGTGTCTATGTTAAATAAATAAATTTAATTGTCAGGGAATAAGGGTTAATACACAAAATCCACTCTGCCCTGGTCTCTCTTGAGAATAAGTTTCTTGGAACAAGAAAGGAATACAATGACTAATGAAAACATGATTATGAGAAAGGGACTCATTGTCCATCAGTTCATGATACTTAAGTTGCCTTATCCTATTTTGTAGGAAAAAGTAATTGGGTCTTCAGGACTCATTTTTAGTAATTCAAATTAACTTTTAATCTGACTACACTTTAGTTGAGCCCAAAATATGAGAATTGAAAAGACTTTGAATATTAGCAAATCAAGACACATTAGATTCTCAGAGAGAAGCATTAAACATCTGAAAAAATAAAGGTTTTTTTTAAATAAAAGATTCAGTTGAAGCTGGAGACTGGAAGGAAAATGATTATTAGTTAATCTTTGGAGCTCATTCAGGTGGGAGAGCTCTAGGAGGATACTATTATAGGAGGTAGAGTAACATAACAACTTGGATTGAGGAGTATAGAAAGAAAAAGTCCAAATATCCCGAGGATATGGAATAAGGAATACATTGGACTCAAGTAAACAAAGAAACCTCAGGGAGACATGTCCTAAAAGGGATCCATTTGCCTTATAAATTCATATACATATATCAGTTAATCAGAAAGCATTCTTTGAGCAATGAGTATATGCTAATCAAGACTCTTATATAGTTCATTAGATAGAGTACTGAGCTAAAGTCAGAAATACTTGAGTTCAAATCTGGCCTCAGATACTCACTAGCTGTATCACACTAGACAAGCCACTTAACCTATTTCTACTTAAATTCACTTATGAAGAAAATGGCAAATCTCTCCATTGTCTTTGCCCAAAAAAACCCATACATGGTCATGAAAAGTTGGGTATGATTAAATAACTGGACCAATGAGTTCAGTATTGATGAGATTAAGTGTATATATAAAAATATAAAATAAATATTTAAAGTAGCTATTATTATTATTCCCATTTTACAGTTCAGGAGATGGAGGCAAACAAAAGTTAAGATACTTGCTTAGGATCACATGGATAGTTAGCATCTGAGGATAGATTTGATCTCAGTTCTTCCTAAACTACATGCCCAGAATTCTATTATTCCACCACTGAGTTGTATATATATATATATATATATATAAATATACATAAGACAATGAAAATACATACCAGATAATTCAAAAGAAATGCACAATTCATTCAACTATCATTTATTAAATGCCTGTTATGTGCCAGGCAATATGCTAAGCATTAGCAAAGACCAAAATAAAATTGATTACACTGTTAAGGAACTTTTATTTAAGGAAAAAGGAAACACGAAAGGCTTGTATTTTACAACAGCACTTTTGTGTTTGCAAAGTATTTATAGATGTTATCTTATTTGATCTTTACAAAACTCTATGAGATAGTTGTTATTATTACCCCTGTTTTACAGATGAAGAAGCTGAGACTGAGAGAGTTGAAGTGATTTGTCCAGCCAGGGTTACAAAACTAATGTCTGAGACAAGATTCCAACTTATATCTTTTTGATTGATTCTCTCCACTCTGTTTCTGATACTATACTATATGATCCCTTACTAATAACTGAAGTGGAGGTGGAGAATTATGTGAGGCTTCTTGTAAGGAGGGAACAGTTTAGTATAACCTTGAAGGAATCTAAGGATTTGAAGAGGAGGAATTGAGGGAGTAAATGCAGTCCAGCTTAGAGGGTAGAGCAGCCAGAGTAAAAGACAGTTGATAGGAGATAGAATGTCTGCTTTTGTAATGTAGATTCTTATATGAGGATGTGAATTCAAATTTGACCTCAGACAATTGACACTTACTAGCTGTGTAATCCTGAGAAAGTCACTTTACCCTGATTGCTTTCTTCCCCACCCCAATAGATAGATAAATAAAAGTAGATAGACTCTTATATCCTCATATAGCTTTAGTAGACTGCAGGACACAGTTTGAATGTTGTATTACTAGTAATTAGCACTGAAGGATGTTTCAGAACTACAGAGGAAGTTTATTTTCTCTAGCCTAGAACCATAGCAAAAAGAATCACATGCCCTTGGCAATAGAGGTCAGCCAAAGCAAGGCAGCTGCTGTAGTGCCAAAAACAATTATCTAAGTGCTTTTTTTTTTAAAGCACTCATTATTATTTCTTTTCTGTGCTTCCTTCTATTTTAAAAAGAATAGTATATTTTTTTAAAGTAAGTTGAGAGTATCAAATGAAATGTAGTTTATAGGTGCAAAAATGCAAGAATTATTCTCCTTTTCTTTTTTTTTTTCCCCTGAGGCTGGGGTTAAGTGACTTGCCCAGGGTCATACAGCTAGGAAGTATTAAGTGTCTAAGACCAGATTTAAACTTGGATCCTCCTTAATTCAAGGCTGGTGCTCTATCCACTGCACCACCTCGCTGCCCCAAATTATTCTCCTTTTGATGTGGGGTGAGATCCCTTTAAGATCCTTTCTGATTGCCAACCCCACCATGGCTGAAGAAGCTAGGATCTTTGATTCACAAATTCTGGTCAAAAAGCACCCTTCTGAATTCCAATGATATCCGGGCTTTCCCAGTCCCCACAGGATCTGAGCTAACTTGGGCTTTCCCAATCCTCCACTATCTGCTCAGGTTTCCCCAACCCCCACAAACAGCTTCTTCCTTATCTAAAAACCCATTGAATTCTATTCTATGCTAAACCTGGCCGAAACCAGCCAGGAGCCTGGGACTCCACCCACCTTCAATATCACCAAAAGCCCCCATTATAAAAAGGAAACCCTGGAGCCCATTCTTTTGTAGGAGCCCTAAAACATGGTATCCTTCCAGCCATGTAAGGGTTCCTGTCCACCTGGTGACCAGCTCTGGCCCTGGCATTTTTTTACCTTTACCCTTACTTCCAAACCCCTATAATAAACCTTTTTTATCAATCTAGGTTTTTGGGCCTGTAAATTCCTTTACAGGGGACTCTGCACCTTCACTAGACTGTATTTAACTATGTATCCTTGCCCCAAACCAAAAGGGGTTCCCCCTTACCTAACTCTCATCACTTTTATTTCTTGGGCAATTAATGAATGGTCCTAACTTGCTTTCAGCTTTTTCTGAACTGCCAAAAGAAATAAAACCCTCCTAGGTAGATTGAAGTAATTTTAACTCTAGGGAAGAATGAGGACCTGAAAAGTTCAAATTGCTCCTAGAACTCAACAATTTCTTTGTATGTTTTCTATGAATAGCAGTTTTTGTGACTTGACTCCCTTAAGTAGTGGAATTCAGCTCTTCAAGGGCTAGGTAAGCTGTCCCTTGGATAACTTGATAGTATAATACAGAAGAAACTCTAAGATTTCATAAGTAGTCATGTCTACTCATTCTTAAAAGTTGTCTTTGAGGACTAATTTGTGATAATGTGATCATGTACTTGGCAGTTTAAGAAAGGATCACACAGAAAATACAGCTATGTCTGTATCATGCAAGAAAACTACTGGATATTAATCAACTCCCTAAAAAAAATCCCCAGGACCAGATGGATTTATATGTGAATTCTACCAAACATTTAAAGAACAATTAGCCCCATTATTATATAAACTATTTGAAAAAATAGGGATTGAAGGAGTCCTACCAAATTCCTTCTATGACACAGACATGGTACTGATACCCAAACCAGATATATTGAAAACAGAGAAAGAAAACTATAGACCAATCTCCCTAATGAATATTGATGCTAAAATCTTAAATAAGATATTAGCAAAAAAACTACAGAAAATAATCCCCAGGATAATACATCATGATCAAGTATGATTTATACCAGGAATGCAGGGTTGGTTCAATATTAGTAGAACTATCAGTATAATTGGCCACATTAATAACCAAATTAATAAAAATCATATGATCATCTCAATAGATGCAGAAAAAGCATTTAATAAAAACCAACATCCATTTCTATTAAAAACACTTGAAAGTATAGGAATAAATGGACTATTTTTTTAAAATAGTCAGGAGCATATATTTAAAACCATCAGTAAGCATCATATGTAACAGGGATAAACTGGAACCTTTTTCAGTAAGATCAGGAGTGAATCAAGGTTGCCCACTATCACCAACACTATTCAATATTATATTAAAAACACTAGCCTTGGCAATGAGAGTCCAGAAAGAGATTGAAGGAATAAAAGTAGGTAATGAAGAAATCAAACTATCACCTAGAGATTCAACTAAAAAGCTATTAGAAATAATTCACAACTTTAGCAAAGTTGCAGGATACAAAATAAATCCACATAAATCCTCAGCATTTTTATACAACACCAACACAATCCAACAGCAAGAGATACAAAGAGAAATTCCATTCAAAATAACTGTTGATAGTATAAAATATTTAAGAATCTATATACCAAAGGAAAGTCATGAATTATATGAGCAAAATTACAAAATACTTGCCATAAAAATAAAATCATATTTAAATAATTGGAAAAATACCAAGTGCTCTTGGATAGGCCGAGGAAATATAATAAAGATGAAAATATTCCCTAAACTAATCTATTCATTTAGTGCTGTACCAATCAGACTCCCAAGAAACTATGTTAATGACCTAGAAAAAATAACAAAAAAATTCATATGGAAGAACAAAAGGTCAAGAATTTCAAGGGGATTAATGGAAAAAAAAAATCAAATGAAGGTGGCCTAGCTGTACCTGATCTAAAACTATATTATAAAGCAGCAGTCACCAAAACCATTTGGTATTGGCTAAGAAATAGACTAGTTGATCAGTGGAATAGGTTAGGTTCACAGGATAAAATAGTGAACAGCTGTAGCAATCTAGTATTTGACAAACCCAAAGATTCCAACTTTTGGGATAAGAATTCATTATTTGACAAAAACTGCTGGGAAAACTGGAAATTAATATGGCAGAAATTAGGCATGGACCCACACTTAACACCACATACCAAGATAAGATCAAAATGGGTCCATGATTTAGGCATAAAGAGCTAGATCATAAATAAATTAGAGGAACATAGGATAGTTTACCTCTTAGACTTGTGGAGCAGGAAGGAATTGTAATCAAAAGAGAACTAGAGATCATTATTGATCACAAAATAGAAAATTTTGATTACATCAAATTAAAAAGCTTTTATACAAACAAAACTAATGCAAACAAGATTAGAAGGGAAGTAACAAACTGGGAAAATATTTTTATAGTTAAATGTTCTGATAAAGGCCTCATTTCCAAAATATACAGAGAGCTGACCCTAATTTATAAGAAATCAAGCCATTCTCCAATTGATAAATGGTCAAAGGATATGAATAGACAATTTTCAGATTGAAACTATTTCCACTCATATGAAAGAGTGTTCCAAATCACTATTGATCAGAGAAATGCAAATTAAGACAACTCTGAGATACCACTACACACCTGTCAGATTGGCTAAGATAACAGGAACAAATAATGATGAATGTTGGAGGGGCTGTGGGAAAACTGGGACACTGATACATTGTTGGTGGAGTTGTGAAAGAATCTAACCATTCTGGAGAGCAATCTGGAATTATGCCCAAAAAGTTATCCAGCAGTGCTACTACTGGGCTTATATCCCGAAGAAATACTAAAGAAGGGAAAAGGATGTGTTTGTGCCAAAATGTTTGTGGCAGCCCTTTTTGTAGTAGCCAGAAACTGGAAAATGAATGGATGCCTATCAATTGGAGAATGGCTGGGTAAATTATGGTATATGAATGTTATGGAATATTGTTTTTCTGTAAGAAATGACCAGCAGGATGAATACAGAGAGGCTTGGAGAGACTAACATGAACTGAGGCTGAGTGAAATGAGCAGAACCAGGAGATCATTGTACACTTCAATAACAATACTGTATGAGGATGTATTCCAATGGAAGTGGATATCTTCAACAAAGAGAAGATCTAACTCAGTTTCAATTGATCAGTGATGGACAGAATCAGCTACACCAAGAAAAGGAACACTGGGAAATGAGTTTAAACTTTTTGTACTTTTGTTTTTCTTTCCAGGTTATTTTTACCTTCTGAATCCAATTCTTCCTGTGCAACAAGAAATTCGGTTCTGCACATATATATTGTATCTAAAATATACTATAACACATTTAACATGCATGGGACTGCCTGCCATCTAGGGGAGGGGGTGGAGAGAAGAAGGGCAAAATTCGGAAGAGAAGTGTGTGCAAGGGATAATGTTGTAAAAAATTACCCATGCATATGTATTGTTAAAAAAAGTTATAATTATAAAATTAATAAAACATATTAAAAAAAAAAAACTACTGGACATTGTCTTAGTGATCTGTAGGTCACTGTATTTTCTAGTAACCTGAGGTTGAGAACCAAAGATCTGGTTTTTCAAATTTGGTCCAATCTTGCCAATTTCTTACTAACATCTCTTTTTCCAATCACTGACTCAATCAAGATTTCTCTTGGGTAGAATGAGAATACACCTCATTCCTGGATCCTTAGAGAAATGATCCAATATGTTCATTCAAATACATAAGTTAGCAATAAATTACAGACAAGACAGCATTCATTGTTCGACAAAAGACACAAAAGTAAAAAATACTCACATCTGAGCCCATGAACATCTTTCTTTCAAATATCAAAATATCATTCTTTCTTCCTAGAGTAGGTACTCTAGACAATTTTGTGTCCTTGATCACTTTGACAATTTTATAAAGTCTAAGAACTCTTTAGAATAACATATTTAAATATATTGATTAATATCTAAATGATTGCAGAGGAACCAAAATATATTAAAATAAAGATATACTTTTACTTTCACAAATACACTGAAATCAGTCTATGGACCCCTTTGGGGGTCTGTAGACTTCACATTGAAAACACTTGCTTAGAATGAATCTTGACCTTACCCAGGGACCCATGTAATAGTCTAGACATTTCATACTGTGCTAACTTTGAGGCTCCTCATTCCCTGTTTTCTGAAAAATTAATTTCATTATTATTACCATTAATGGCAATAGCAGCAACCCTATCAGCTTCCTAGAGAACTACAAAGTCTCTTCCAGCTGTATGGTATTGTTTAGTGAAGACACCTTACATATTGATGCTTTTCTTCCCCATCTGCTACTATATCTGTTGGTGGGAGAGGTCAATTTTATTCAGAAATGTATATCATCCCAAACTCCTCTTCAATGAGGTGTAGTCATTGTCTCTGATTGGCTCTACCCCAATCCTTGCTCTCCCTAAACACCCAAAGGATTAGATGCATCAACCAGTAAATATTTTCACAATCCTTCAAGGTAGTGTTAAATTCTGGTCCTTCTCTTAAAGCTCAACTACACATACAAACTCAGGCACACAGCTAGCCATAAACCAATGAAAAATCTTCAAATGTGAGTTAATGAAAATATTTATACCTTGAATATGGAGATAGCTTCAATGTCAGAAGAAAAATGGCCTGAGTGTTTGTCTTCTACATTTTTATGATCAAAGGATTTTAGTTTAAGGCAGAGTAAAAAGGAAAGGGAATTTGGTTAGTAGGAGTAGAAATAGCTTGCCTTCATTAAGTTGTTTATTGATGAATTCATTCAATTAATTGTTATGGTACACCTAGCTAGGCATTGGGAATTTGATCTCAAGAAAATTTTCCCTGACTACATTATGGACTTTTCAAGTTTTATTACATGCTTACAAAAAAGTAGCATAGACTAAACTACATTGCAATATTAGAATTAGATTAGAAGGCAATGGACTTGATATTAAAAAAAGAGAAGAAAAACTTTACAGGGTAACTTTATTATATATTGCAAAGGAATAGTAAGTTGCACATAATAGATTTGTAGTTTCATGTATAATCATCGTTTTTATACTATGTTATAAAAATTCTTGTTTTATTCCATAAATTAAAAATAAAATGAATAAAAAATTTAAAACTTGAGTTTAAAGTTTGTTACAACAAAGTTTTATTGAATAAGTATTCCTCCATTTATCTTTTTTTTTTTTTTTTTTTTTTTTTGGTTTGATGAGGCAATTGGGGTTAAGTGACTTGCTCAAGGTCATACAGCTAGGAAGAGTTAACTATCAGAAGTCATATTTGAACTCAGGTCCTCCTGACTTCAGGGCCTATCCATTGAACCATCTAGCTTCCCCTTATTTATCTATTTGTAAAATGAGCACAGTAATACTATTGTAGCAACAAGTACTTTGTAAAATATTAAGCACTATGAAAATAAACAATTATTATATATGATGGAATTTATTATCAACTAAAGGATTTCCATAAGTAGAAAAGATAAGTATAAAATCAAAAGGTGATAGAAGAGTAAAAGATTATTTATTTAGTACTTACCATGTGCCTAACATTGTGTTAATAGCTGGATTTGCAATTAGAAAAAATGAGGCAGTCTCTGATCTCTATGTGCTCAAAAAGCAATTGGATGTGACAATACATAGAGTTCTGTTAAATCACACATGGAAATACCTAGAAGTCCTAAGGATGCATCATCAGGCCAGATTACAGTTCTCTGTGGTCTTGAGGACCACAGAGGTATTACAGATGGAAAGACCCAAAGGATATTAGGATTTATCAGCAGGCTAGATGGTAAACCCTAGAGGTTCACTATCTTATCAGAAGGATTAGAATGGGTGACTCCCAGTTCATCTAAGTGGTGTGAACAGTGATGCTTCTGCAAACATTCCAAACCTGCTCTTTTCTGATGGGAATTGATTGGAGATTTACTTCCCAAGGATTTATTTGGAAATAAGCCTCCTTTCTTCTGAAGTAGGCTTATTTGTAGAAGCCTTGGCCTAAGCTTAGCAAACTTGCTAAAGTCACTTTTCCCATTTAGACCTTAAAAGTTAACATTCCTGAATTGGGGTATTTTTTTGGTAGGAAGAATTTTATCTTCTTCACAAGCCTCCAAAGCTTTAGGCACAGTTTTTACTCTTTCTTCTTTCTCCCCCATCATATAATATCTTAGTTTCCACATAACTGGGAAAATTGAATCTTTCTTTCGACCATCATTCATATTAAAGACATTTTACATATTTCATCTTTCTCCTCTTCTTCCTCCTCCTCTTTCTTTTCCTCCTCCTCTTCTTATTTTTGTTCTTCATTCTTCTTCTTAATTGTGCCCTTAGTTCCATCCCTTGTAATCTTCTCCAAAAGCTTACTCCACTGATTGTTTCTTCTTAAGCACTTATCTTCAAAATCTTTCTATATGTTGACTTTTTCCTTGCTGTCTATAAAAGGTTTGGAGTCTGCTCCATCCTCTAAAACAAAACAAAACAACATATTTGCTTCTTTCATAATCCCAAATATTGCCTTGCATTTTCCATCTTCTTCTCTGTCAGATTCTTAATAAAAATCACCTGCATGATGTTTTTGATACTATTTTTGATACTGTTGCACACTATCTTTCCAGGAAACTCTCTCTTCTATTAGAATCTGTGACACCCTCTCCTGGTTCTATTGTTTTTAATTGAACCTCCATCATTTCTTTTATTCTTTTCCTTTATTCCTTTATTCCATTTTCACCACTCAATTTTCACACCTGTAGCATAAGTGTTCTCTTGGGTACTGTTCTGGTCCTTTTTGTTTTTTCTCTTGGATACTTCATTGGCTCCAATAGATTCAAATATTTTTCCAATTATTTCTAACTATGTATCCAACTGACAGAGGCACAAGCTATCTCTTGAACTAACTATATTATCATTTTTGACTCTATTTCAATTCCTGGATGAATTACAATCACTTTAGACTCAACTTGTCCAAAACATATATCATTATCTTGTTCCCAAAATCTTGCCCTTAGTCAAGCTCTCCTATTTCTTAGTGAAAGTACCATTCTTTGCCCAGTCACCTGAGTTCCCAATAATGAGATCATCTTTGACACTTCCATCTTTATCATTCTCCCACTCCCTATGTTTATACAACTAATTGTTAAGATGTTGATTCTATCTCCACAATATCCCATGCCCTTTTCCATTTCTCTACTTATATAACCATCGCAATAATTCAGATTTTAACTGACTCACTCATGTATTATCATAAATAGATTCCTAATTGGTTTTCTTGCTTCCTGTCTCTTATCTTATCTCTTATCTTATTTTCTTATCTACATTCTTCACATCACAACAAAAATAACCTCTTTAATGGCACATGTCTGATCATTTGGGGGTTCCTCATTACTTTGAGGATTTTTTTAAAACCTCATTTGCCTCATAATTCTTGCTTCCACCTACTTTTTCTACCACAATTTTCTAATTCTCATTTTTAAAAAACTCTGGACAAACAGTTCTCTAAGGCTTTTTTCTAAATGTGCAAGATAAGTTTGCACAAGCTTTTCACCATGTCTAGAATATATTCCCCTATATGTCTTGTTACACTTGTCTTAATTCAAGTTTCAGCACAGGGGCCTTCCTGAGCCACAAAGACTTCTTCAGTAATTAATGTGCCTCCTTTTCTTAATCTGATTTATATTACTTTTGCTTATATGCATATATGTGTAGGTATACACACATACACACACACTACACTTATACATACATAAATGCTTACATTTGTATGCATATATATATATACACATATAGTGAATATGCATGTAATAAGGACAAAACAATCTCCACTCTCCAAGAGCTCATACTCTACAACTGATACATGACATGTAAGATAGCAATGGTATTCTTTATAAAACACACACACTATTATACATACATAGACATACACACTATATAGTACAGGGCTTCTTGAACTTTTCCCATTTGTGACCCCTTTTTGCCCAAGTAATTTTTAGGTGATCTTGGGTATATAGTTATATAAAATAGGCATACATAGCAAACATTTGCTGATAATAAATCATCATTTTGTGACCTTCATATTCAGTTATGAGACCCCCCCCATATGGAATTGCAAACTACAGTTTAAGAAGCTGGGCTATAGTATATACAGTGCATATAATATGTATAGTATATGCACTAATATATATATACAATATATATAGTGTACATATAATATATGCAAAATATTTACATTATACTATATATAATAGTGTATATGTATGTTGTATATATGGCATGCACATCAGCATATATAGCATCTATGTATACATACATACACTATATTATATGCCCATAGTATAGTATGCATAATATATAATATTTATTTAGAATGATATGTATACTTTATATATACACTAGTATGTATACAATTTATTATATAACCTATTGCATATAGGATAGTGTATACTATATATGTAGAATATATGTGTGTATAGACATATACGGACATATGTGTTAAATATAGAATACTATATTAATATCTATTGTAGTATATTCCCATTGTAGAGTGTGAGCTCTTTGAGAGTGGGGACTCTTTTTGCTCCATGCATATCTATATGTGTATCTATCTCTATCTCTATCTCTATCTCTATCTCTATCTCTATCTCTATCTCTATCTCTATCTCTATCTCTATCTCTATCTCTATATCTATATATCTCCTAATAAAATTCCAAAATGCCTTGAATGAATTGAATTATTGAAGTATTTCCATTTAATTATAGAAGATTCTCCTTTTTGGAAGAACATGTGTGATTTGTTCATTAACAGTGAAAACTAATTGAAATTTCTGCTGTGTTTCTTCTTGCTTCAGCTTGCCAATGAACAAGAATATTTCTTGGGGATGGAAAGATGGGGAAGAGCTATTTTTTTAATTGTTAGTGATGGTAAGGAATAAGATCCTGAGTGATAGTTTCAGAAGGATAAATTAAAGAATTTCCCCTTTTATCATAAATATAAGTAAAGTTGTATTTCACGGAGGCTCCCTCTCTACTTTTCCTACAGTTCTTTTGCCATGCATTCCTCTGTCTATGCATAGCACTCCAGGAGCTTCCTGCCAGAGCATCAACTCTATCTAAAAGAAAAGATAGGTTAGTTTAGAAACAAGCTTCCAATTACTACATTTCTTTCCTTTTTCTCTCTATGTATGTTAATGTGTAGTAATTAATAGGTACTAAAAAAAAAATTAGCATTGTAGGGTAGGATTATTAAACATTTTGGGGCCTAACACAGTTACAACAGCTTTAATCAGTTTAATACACCCTTTTACAAGTAGTGTTTAATTACAGGGATTAGGAAACACTCTCTTAGTTAGCTTTAATTTCTAGACATATACCAGTCAAAAAAAAAAAAAAAAAAAAACAATCCCCCAAATCCCTAGTTTTTTCATTTCACTAATATGCAGATGATACCAATGAAGACTCCTGTGGAAAAAAAAAAAAAAAAATAGGAACCATAGTGACATCTCTATAATTGACTAAAATAACATCTCAGAGGGACAGTCCATCTATAATCTTGCAAATCAAACTGAACACAAAACAAACTCCATTTTCCTGTAGTTGCCACTAAAATTAAATATCCTTTTGATATTAAAGAAGCAGTCTTAATTATTTATTGATTATTCAAATAATATGATCCTGAGATATATTAATGCATTTGAGAGTTTGCATTGGCCAGTAGCCTCATGGTCTTCTCTAAAAAAGCACTATGATATTTCTGAAAGATGAATGTGTGGATGTACTCTCTTATTTTGAGATTCTAGGGGGTAGGAATTCAGTAACTTCACTACCCTTAACCATGAACGGGAGATGTGTTTTTTGTTTCTTTGTTTTGTTTTTGCTTTTGAATAAACAATTCATTCAGGAAAACAACTTGAACTGTTTCCGAATATTGTATTTGATTGTTGTGGTGAAAGAAAAGAATCCCTAAATTGTGGAGTCCTCAAGCTCAAAGAAATTTTTGAGAGATTATGATCAAATTCCTCTCACTTAAAGGCAACTGAGGCCTCTGGAACTAAAGCAACTTGCCAAAGATCCCTTAACTATCTCAAGGCAGAATTGGAATAAAACCCAAGTATTCTGGTGACTCCCAGTACAATGTATGTTGTCAGAGCAAAGAAATTAAAACTCTATAGGGGTCTGAGAAAATATTTGTTCTTAAAAAGCAAAGAAAAAACTCTTGCTCTTCTCTCTCGAAGGCCTTTTTGTCAAATAGTTTTAACATATCTAATTTTACAGTGTATTAATTTTGGGGGGGTATATTTGTAACATTTCATAGGCTAATCACATTTATATGCTAGAACTAATAAAGAATACTAGTATGGGGAATAAAAAAGGATATAAACACATTAATGGATAGGGAATACTTTAGTATCATTGCAGCTAGGAACTCTTAAATCTGGAGAGCTACTGCAGTTATCCAATACGGGTTAACACCTTATAATCTCAGAGAATTGCCTGGAACTCTGGGAGGTTAAGTGATTTATTTAAAAGGTTACATGGACTATATACATCTATCTATATTAGAAAAGGGACTTGAACCTAGGATTCCCTGGTTTCAAGGCCAGTTGGCTAATTCACTACACTATAGTGGTTCTTTTAATATGTAAAAAAAAGTCATAAGATTTAAATGGTGAATCACACCAGCTTCCAAGGTCATTTAAACTAGCACTACACCATTAAGTAGAGCTAAGGTTTCAGCAGCAGGGTTCTTTGTAATTAATTGTTTTTTGAAACCACTAGGTGGAGATGTAGCTTTAGCAAGTAGCCCTTTTTTCAGAACTGAAAGAGGTACACAATGGATGCAAAATTCTTTACAAAAACCAAAAATAAATTTAAAAAATAAAAATTAAAAAAATTAAAAAGAAGAAAGAAAGGAAAAAAAATCTGAAAAAGTGCAATATGGATAAATTATGTGTCATCTTGAGTACAAACTGAAATCATTGATGGTGGTGGGATAATTAAGAAGATGGAAGGGAAAATGCATCATACTTTAAAATAACTTTAAATTCTCAGTTATAAAATTGTTGGCGCAAATTATTATTTTTAGGCCATAATATCTGATGTTTTAGACTCTGAGAGAATAATTGTTTTACATTATAAATTGTCTGCTGCCAAAACATGTATTTTCCTTTTTTTTTTTTTTTTTCCGACATCAGGTATTAGCTGATTCTATTAGTGGACAGGAAGAAATAAACAAAACAATAACAACAAAAACTATCCCTCAGAATCTGGAGACTTTCCTGTCCAGTTCCTTTGGTGGATCTGTGCCAGTAATTGTCAGATTTCAGAATTGTCTGCTCAAGTTTAAAGAATTCATTCTAAATGTAGGACTTTTTGACCAGTCCACCATGATGTATGAAGTTCAATTCAGGCCTTCAGTTTGGAAAAGCTGAGCTGGCTTTATGTCTTAGTAGGCCTAATGGCAAAGGTGTCTAATATCCCTTGATCATACTCTTCCGTATTCATTCAGTTAACTATTGCCCTTAGATAACAACTTTTCCATATGCCTTATGATCCCATAAGCTACCAAAGGTCTTCAAGAGCAGACAGTGGAATTCTGGTCTTCTTGTAGGAATTAGCTTATTTCTTCTCCATATATCTTTCCCTAATGAAAATGTTCTGCAAGATTATTAATTCCCCATTTTAATCTTGTGCATTCAATCACTTGGTGGGTGTGTTTTATAGAGGAATTTCTATTTAAGTATTACTTGGAGTAAAATGATCTCTTAGGGGCCTTCCAACTCTGAGAATCTATGATAATCACACATGCATGTACTACCCCTCCTATACCTGTAGGATAACTTTTATAAAGAACACTGCATAGGGTTTATCTAAGTATTCCAATCTAAGTATATTAAGTTTTGTGTTTTCCATACAAAGTTCATTCTGCCTGTTGGTGTGCACTTTTAGTCCTTTAAATTTTATATGAAAACCAGGCCTCCACATTAATAAAGGAGTAGTACAAACAGCAATATAATGAATAATTGGCAGGTCCTTGCAGATAATAAGCATTTCCTAAAGAGTATTTTTTATATTCTTTATAAAGAAAAAATGACTATAGATGTTAAAGTTATTTATATAAGATTTCTTTTTCTTAAGAGTTCAAATTGTGTTATACTTTTAACTCACGGTTTTACTTACTTCACCTGACAGCTAAATAGAGAACCATTTTTAGCTTTATTTTGTAAGTGGGAAACTGAAGTAGAAGGATGTTCCTCAATGGGAGAGATTTACAATTGAGAGGAAACTTTAAAAAAAAATTGCTGTAATCTAAATTTTCAATCTAGTGACACTGATTCATCTGAACTAATTAAAAGAGTCAACAAATTATTTTTCTTTAAGTATTTACTTACTAAATACTGACAAATCATTAAGAATACCCCAAGTCAGATTTGTTCAAAACAAGCCCAAATCCAGTTTATAAGCATTGGTTATATGGAATGTTTCTAGAATGGTAGATAGATTACTCATGGCATATTTTCATGAGAACATGGAGAAGAATCCTATCTAATAGATAGAGATGGATGGGTTCCTATGACATTACCAAGAGTATCCACACTGATTAGATCACAAATTTAAGAAGCACTTATTTCATTTCAATATGTCATTTATTCCAAATTTACTAGTTTTGTTGAGGTAATGCCTGTGTATAAAATGCCAGGAACATAAGCATGTAGAACACATGTCAATTCAACCTTAGCTTTTCCTCTAAAGGACATTACAATTTCATTTGCTAAGATCTGGAGAGAAGAGCTCTGAAATAAGTAGGTCTAAGAATATTGAGTTACTCAGTCTTCTGGCAGCAATGTGTATTGTGTACCCATATGGATATAACACATATATGACATGCATATGTGCAATGTATATATTTATAAATATATTCATGTCAGCCTATACAAGAGAAGTTTTATTGTGCTTGTTTTAATAACTCTTTTTAAAAATATCATAAGTAATGAATAATCTTCTAATTGTCATCACAGTTTATCAAAGAAAGCATTTATTGGATTAGTTTGTAAAAGGAAATTTACCTGGAGAAGATCTTATGGAAGGACAATCTTTTTGAGGAAACATAAATCTAGAATTAAAATCCCTGCTATAAATTTCCATAAACCCAGAATAAGAAGATAACTGTGGTATATTATTTTCTTTGAAATGAGCACAAAAACTATTTTGGGGGGATTGGGTGCTGTTGTTATAACCACTAATCTAAAAGATTTGTGGGAGCAGTAGGATGCAAAGAGTTGGTGGAAAACATAATTTTTTCAAGAAGCCTATGTAATTCATTGAAATAGCTAAAACAAAAATCATAAAATAGAAATATCATTTAGAATCAATTTTTAATTTTTAAGTTTTATATGCGCATAATCATTTATAATCCTCCTTTTCTACTAACATACACACATACATACACATATGATCACATTTGAGTTGTCCGATGTTCAATACCCTTTTCTTTAGAGATATGAAATTAGCAGAGAAAACTAACATTTTAAAATATGAATAATATTAAAGAGAAGCCAGAATCTGTTGTGTAGATCAAATTTAATGCAAAATCCTTTGCCTCCCAATCCAATTCTGAGCTAATTCAGAGCCATGCCCAAATTAACTTTCTTCATCACAGTGAACTCCACCCAATTCCCAGCCAAGAATTTTCCCCACTTTCATCAAACATTAGCTCTAAATACCTCCTAATCAGTTACAGATTGTAGAGAAAAATAGTGTGTTCATATAATCAGTTCACTCCTCAAATGTTAAATATTAAGAAAGATGTCAGCAAAATCAGTCCTTCATACAATAATATACCAAATGTGGGTTTGCATATTTCAGTCCAGGCACACAAGCATACCTACCAAGATTCCCATCATTGTAAAACCTGGTAATATTACAATAATTTTTTTGCTATCCATGAAAAAGAAGAAAAAAGCAACCTTTCATACATTCAAGCATAAAAATATAGGAAGGTGGAGTATGATAAAGGAAACAAGCTAAAGAAAGGCATCTAACTAGCCAGTTATTACAGCTTAATCCTTTATCTGTGATATCTCTTGAATGTCCCAAAGTTACAATTCTTTAGAGTCATCTACTAAGTAATAGTTTTTATATTCTCTTCATGACCAGAGGAGGTAGGATATTGTCTCCTCACTCTAAGATACACCTCTATTTGAAAAAAAGACAAGATAAGACACAGGAGCTCATAAGAGCTGGGAAATCTATGCAGGTATTGGTAAACTAACTGATTTGATGCATGCCACAGACTTTGGAGATGAAAATCCTTCCCTTCACCCTAGCCACATCAACCAAAACTAATTTCGGGGTTGAGAATGGTGGAGGATGTTTTTGCTTTTGAGATATAAATGAAGGGGAAGAAATGAACACTTCGAAAGTCTTGGACTCTGACAGAATGTACATCTGATTGAAATATAGCATCATTCATCTTAGGCTGCTCTTTATCGATCATAGTCTCTGGGAAGATAAGCAAATTCCATCATAAGACATTTATCTAAATTATCCTGATAAAATGGTAACACGGGGAAAAAAAATTAGGAGAATTTACATTCATACATAAATGCTATAAGATTACATTAATTGACAAAATAAAGTAACAGAATAGGCATATTTCATAGAACCTGAGATTTCTATAGGTACATATTACAGAATTTTGTCAGGCTTATTTGATATGTTAAAAGTTATCTTTGTTGAGTACAATTGGCTGAGAAAATAATGCTCTTTAAAGTTCATAGACATATGTAACATAAACTACAGCAATTAGCTGATGTAAAGCATGTAAGCAAATATAGGTAATGTTTTGGATTCTTCTCCTAACAAATAGATAAGAAGATAAATGCAGAGTTTTTCTTAATTAGCCTTTCTTAATTAAAAATACCAGCAGTATTGTGATCATAATGAACTCTGGAGAAAGAATGGTCACTTGTTCTTCTGCATGTCACTTCTGGAAAATTAGATTTTTTTTTTTCTTCTAGGATAAATTCTTCACTAACGAAGGAATAAATGATGTCAGCAAGCAGGATCCCTTTGGTTTTTATCTGAGTGAGATGGATGTGCATCTTGCAGTTTTGAGAATGGTGTGGGGCAGTATTAGCCATCATTAGCACCCTAGGATGGATCCAATTCACTAATTACTTATGCTGTCTTGGTTCACTGAGATTTAAGTACCAAGTCAATTCCATTATCTGCAGTCTCCCAAGCTTGCCATAGTCATCTGTCTTTTATGGAAAAGAAGCAAAAGGGTTATCAATAGCACCCTGAAACAACTGGGATTTTCCTACTTCAGGGAAGATTAGTCTTGACTAAAGTCACAGTTTCCTTAAGCTGCTACTTTGGTTGTGATAAAAGTAAATGGTGATAATTATCCATAACTACATAGAGAATAGAGAGAGGAATAGAAGAGGAGAGGGAAGAAAAGGAGAGGGAAGGGAAGAAAAAGGAGGAGAAGGCAGGGGAGAGAAAGGAGGAAGAGGGAAAGGAAGGGGAGGGAAGGGAAGGGAAGGGAAGAGGAAAGGAAGGGAAGAGATGAGAATGGAGGGGGAGGGAGGTGAACAGAAGGGAAGGGAAGGGAAAGGAGAGGAAAATGGGGAACAGAGAAGGGAAAGAAAGAGGGAGGGGAAGGAAATGGAGAAAAGAAAAGGAAGGGAATGAGGAAGAGAAGGGGGAAAGGGAAGGGAAAGAGAAAGGAAAGAAAAGGGGGGAAGAGAAGGGGAAGGGAAGAAAGGTAGAAGGAAAGGGAGAAGGGAAAAGAAGGGGGAAGGGAAAGAAACTGGGAGAAGGAAGGGAAGGGGGGAGAGAAAGGGGAAGAGAAGAAAAGGGAAAAGGGAAGGAAAGGGGGAAAATTTTCAGATGATAGAATTTTTTTTTTGAAGAAAACCTGCCACATTTTTGTAGATGTCCTGTGGTTCCAGCACCTTTTCATATCACTTCAGAGCTACAAATTACAGTTCGTCTGTAACAAACACATGAAAATATAGTCAGAAATCAGGAATTAAAATATTCGAAAGGCCTGAGGCTGAGAGAGAGGAGAGGAGAAAGGGGGCAAGTAGGAGAGAAGAAGAAAGAGAGAGTGTAAGAAAGGGAAAAGAGAGAAGAGGGATAGAGAGAGAAGGAAAAGGAGTAGGCAAAAAAGGATAGCAGGGAAAAGAGTAAGGGAGAGAAAGAGAGAGGAGAGAAGCTGAGTCTGTGAGCTGCCCGCCTTACTTGCAGCTTCCCTATCTACATGTTTAATGTCTGCAACAGTACTGAGGCCTTGTCTATTTGGGATGGTTGATTGACATCTGCTCTGCTGAGAGGAAGGAGCTGGCAGCTATTGGCAGCACTGTCACGTTCATTTGCACACTTTATGAGGCAGCAGTGTGGCTACTAATACAAAAAAGAATCTTCGAAGCCGCATGACATCTCTTGGAATGGAATATTTGTCTTTACAAATGATTGCACTGCTGCCAGCACTTGACATGGTGCTCGCAAACATGTGTAATTGTTGGAAGTGTAATGATGATTATTTGCATATTTAATGTTCAAACAGTACTGGAGAAGCAACTTAGACTAAACCTTTTATGAGAAGATTTAAATATGTTCAGCATCATCCTGATGAGTCCCAGAAAGTAGTCAGAATCTAGTGGAAAGCAATTGCATGGCATTGTCTGAAAAAGATTCCATTTAACTGCCAGCTCAGCACTTTCCTACCTAAGCGTAATACTTTTTTTTATCTTCTGGCAATGCTGTCTTCTGGGGATACTCACCATCAACAATCAACTTCCTTTTGGTTATGACTGATAGAAAATAAAGATAGAACATTCAAAATCATTTATTAGTTATTGCCAGAATATTTTCTAGTTAATCATTCATGAACTTAATAAATATTATTTGTCTCTATCAATCTATTACCTATGTATCTATCTTCCTAAATTTTAGGTACTTTCCTTAAATTCATATACCTTGATATATGTAGATGTATATGTTTATGACATATATATATATATGTGCCAGGCATAAACACCTGTATATAATATGTAGATATATGCATTGTATACATATACATATGACTGTATAAATTTATATGCATATACATGTGCATTTTATCAGTTCATTGGTTTGAAAAATGGAGAAAATATAATTACATTGTTCACTTCTTAGAATATCATGAATATTACTATATGCCCAGCATTAATATTCTAATTAATACTGGAATAGCATATATATATATATATATGTATATATATATATATATATATATATATATATATACATATATATATATATATATATGTCATAGTGCACAGATGCTTAAATGTCTACATCTAGATCCCCTTTCCAAGAATGTATGACTGTACTTGCTTATAGAAAACTAAATTAGAAGTAGAATCAAAATGAGATTTATAGAACAGGGCATTTTTCTCCTTTCAAAAATGTAAATGTCCTTGTGATATTTTTTCCCAGTTACTAATAAAATAGACATTGTTTTTGGTGGGATTTCTTTGGAGGAAGTGTTGAGATGGGAGGGGCAATGAACAGAGCAATTCATGTGAAATTATACTCCCTCTCCTTTGGAGCCCTTGTTTATTCTTAGACTAATACTGACCCCTTGGGAGGCTGTCATTTGTTAGGTTAAGCACTTTTGCATTTCTGATTTTTAGCTGAGAATAAATTTGAAATTCCTCAGTTATCTCAGAAAAGCTTCCCCTGAAACTATTCAAATTATATATAGGAAATTTTGCAATTTCTAAGAATTCACTTTTTACATTGGTTGTATTACTTCTAAGTTTTTGATCCTTACTAAAGTTAGTTTTGAGCTTTTGTAAACATAACTGACATTCTGGCTCAAGCCTAACCAATAGCAAGACATCTAGATTAATTTAGGATGTCCTCCCAGTGCTTACATGGCTGCACATCTTGAAAGGGTTGAAAGGAAGAGACCTATGCTTTGTGCTCCAAATATTCAGGGAGAGAAACTTTGGATGGTGGTAAGCATCTCATAGAAAGCATGCACCTCATTTTAGTCAATAGAATAATTTCTGATAATACATCCACTTGATCTGGCAATTTTGCCTGTCACCTGTAGTAAACAATTTAACTTGAGACTTTTCTAGCTACTAGATAGCAGCTACTGGAGAGTACTCCAGTCTCTCCTTTCAAAATATGTTAAAACTAATTAGCTTTAGAACTTGTTATCACCCCTCCCTTTACTCTATCCCCCTCTTCTAGCTCTAATTCTTTCCTAACTCATTCTTTCTTGTTTCCCTAATCCCTTCCCACTTCTTTTATTTCAGCTGTTGAAAACTACTTTGGTAGTAGCCAATTTCTAGTCACCAAAATTCCATATTGTTTGAGAGAGCAGAACAGTAAGCTTGGTTCAATTATTATTCTGTAAATTGATTTTTTAAAAATCTGATAGATGCATAGAGACTGAACATCTCCATCTATGACCCTGTCGTATCTGCCTCAGCTCTCTAGTAGGACTCCTGCTTGATTGACAATGCCACTAATGAACGCTGTCTTCAGGCCATGTAATAATTTACCTTCAGTGAACAAGGTTTGGCAATGTTACCTCTGTATACCTGTCAAATGATTAATTCCTCAAAAAGGATAAAAAAAATTGCTTACATAATCCAAAGTGAGTGAAGATCCATATGAGTGTGGGTATGTATAACCTAGGCAATACCAAGACAGATTTGTTTTATACATTTGTTCTATTAATATTAACTTTTGGGCAATCTTTAGATGACAAGGAAGGCTTTTTCTCTCTGAGCTATTAGAAATAAATACTGTAATATATTTTAGACTTTGAGTCTATCATCTATACCCACTTAAAAAGAAACTTGTCTGGAGAATAGGATATTAATGTGGATTTCTCAGTAAACAGTTAATTGCTCTCATACAACATGGATGAAAGGAAAAAGAAGGGGTTTTAAAATATAATATTAAAGCAACATTTGGGTATAAAGTTGAATTTTGTTCCTTGTTAAATTCTTTGAAGAGCAAAGTATTTAAAAAAAACATATGACAATAATTAGCAGTATTTCTTTAGGGATTTGTTGGTTTGACCTTAGCCTTTTAATCTGTCAAAGTATGCTAATAAGCCTGACAGACAGAAAGATAAAATGCAAAGACAGATGAACTAGTGGAGAAAACATCAGTGCAATATTGAATGTGCTTGTGGGAACCAGAAGGGAAAGAAAGGGGAAGCAAGGAGAAGTGAAGGGGAGTGCAATTAAATTGTACTTTAGCTGGCACTTTTACAACAAGAGGTCCGTCTCTGGAAGCAGCTCCAGAAGCAGGTCACCACTTTGTTATATAGCAAGGCATCAGAAGAATGCCTTATTCTGTGTCAATCATGGTCTTGCCTTTTTTCATTGAAGGCTGGGTCACAGAACTAATTTATGCTTTAAAAAATAGTGATGGTAAGGATAGGGAGCAGCCTCAGTTGAGACTCACTAACCAAAATGCCCATACTTTGCATATAAATGTTTTGCATTTTGTCTACTCCTACTTTCCATAGAGTTCCTCAGTAGAAAGTCCTAAAATCACCTAGATCTTACACTACATACAATTAAAGTAGTACAACCCTATCCCTAATGCAAAGAAAGAAAGAAAAATAAAAGGAGGTAGATGTCAAAGGATAGCCCAAAGGAATGTTCAACATTATTGGTAAATCTATGATTCTAATGTTCCATGCTTAGCCATAGATTGTTGAAGTTATTCACATGGAGGAGAGTTCCAAGTTTCCATAATATTTTTTAGATTACTATTTTCCAAGTTGGAGAAAGAGAAGTTTTTGAAAATGGAGTAAATATTTAAATGGTTCTGGAAAGAAATCTCAATCAAGTGTTCAGTTGCAGACCTCATTTGTACCATCACCTCCACCCCACTCTATCCAATAAATACCACAATTTTTCATTTTAATCCTTATATATCTGCCTTTTTGAAAATCCTTTATATTTTCTGCTCATCACACATTATTACACTCTTCCCTACAAATTTGTCTCTCTGAAAATATTTGCTTCTCTTAGTGAAGCACAGAGAAAATACTGCTTTTGCTCTCCTTTTCAATATGAAAATGTTATTATTGTGTGTACAAATGGGGGAATGGAGGCATAAATAATCTCAGGAGCTCTCTGTGCACTGGTAAGCTATAAAGACTAGGGGTTATTTCAAAGCTGGTCTTACAAGTGAAGTCAGTAGTTTGAGATACATTAAGAAGCCTAGATGCTAACAGAGCAAATTAGGTTCAATTAAAGTGATCAATATTATTTTTTTTCAGAATATGAAGCATTTTTCCAAATATTCTTCTTGGCAATTCTTTGTGCTACCTCCTAACTTGATAGCCATACTTTTTAAGTATATGAAAGGTTATTTTTTAAAGGATGGTGAACAGCTGTTCCATCTCTACTGCAGGAGGAATTTCAGTTAGATATAAAGGAAGAACTTCCTGACCATGAAAAACTGCTAAAAATTTGAAAAAAATTACCAAGGGATGAGGTGGATTCTCTTTCTCTGGAAGGCTTTTGAAAAAAATAAATATTTGTCCAGAATGGTCCAAGTATAATCTTATTTAGAAATAGTGGTTCTGATAAAGTTGCATTTCTTTGATCTTTGACATGTATACCATGTGGGAAGACAAATGTGGACAGAGAACTAATGCTATATGAATAGGATGTTTGCTATTGTTTTACTGAAGACCCCAAAGTGCTTTTCACCACTAGGAATCTGAAAGAAAATTCATATAAATATATCTATGTATATTTATACATGTTACATATATGTTATATATGTGTATATATGTATACATATATACACATATATTTATGGCTACAAGAGTGCTGTTGCTTAAGTAATACAGTCCCTTATATTCTCCAAAGATAATTTATTCAATGCATTTAAGTACATAAGAGGCAATATAATGCAAGTGATAGAGAATCATGGAAGACCTGGGTTCAAGTCCTATTTCTTATACATTTTTGGCTACATGACACTGGACAAATCTTGTAAACTCCCAATTCCTTATCCAAAACTCTAAGTTATTAAGTTAAAGAGAAGGTGCTGACCTGCATGGTTATAGATGTTTTCTCATCTGTTATTTTTCTATATCAATGAAACCATCGGTCCAGTTTCTATCATTTATCCCTGTATATGTATATAGCTATCTTGTCACTGGATATTAAAAAGTAAAAAAAAGAGATCTTGACTTTTTCAAGCTTATATTTAAAAAATGCCATGTACTTGCATTGATACCATTGATACTTACTCTGAGGATGCTTTTTCTACCAAAAAAAGATATATTTCTATGTATATGTGTAGGAATATATAGGTATACACATATGTTTATACTACATATATATTCATACATAGATAAATTTGTGTACATGTGTGTATATGTGTGTATACATATATGTATATGTATACACACACGTATGTAATCTAATAGGGGTTAGCCAAAATCTGTACCTTGATCATTCTAATAATAAAACCATCATAATTAAGGTATGCATATACAATTTTTTCTAATGTTAGCTTTGTAGGTGAATTCACAGATTTGGCTATATTAAGCAGTGGACAGAAAAGCTGTCAAAGCCAGGAAGACATGGATTTAAATCCTGAATATTGTGAACTCTGACTATGGGATTTGAGAAAGTTTCTCAACATATGAAGCAGTTTTCTAAGTCTTTAATTTGCCAAGAAAGTGCTGAATGGCTAGGGTAGGAGGGAGATTGGTCTCAGCACCTATTAGATATATTAAATAAAACTAAAATGGTATTCAAGAAACTTGAACTCTAGCCCTACCTCTGCCACTAACTAGACCTATGCTATTGGTCAGAGACTTTATTCTCTCTGGAGCGCAACTATCTGATATGTACAATAATTGGGCAAAATAATCTCTAAGATCTTTTCTGAGTTCTAAAATGCTATGATTTCAAGGTTTTAAAAACTTTTGTATCATGAAATAAAGAAAAAGTTATTCAGTTTCAAATGGAAAATCTAACTGTAGTCTTTCTCTAAAATAAGATATATGTTAAAGCAGGGTATAGGCAAAGAACTTTTTGCTTGGGAGCTCATCTTAACAAGTAAGATATGGTGAAAAGAACTCTCCATGTTGGAAACTATGATTTCTTATATCAACTCCACAAAGAACTAACTCTGTGATATTATGTAAAGTAATGATTTTCCCAGGTCTGTTTCTTCATTTGTAAAAGGATACAGTTGTACAAAACAATTTCTAAAGTCTCTTCTGGATATCATATTCTAAAATTCTATAATCCTTATTTAGAATAGTAGTTTCATCATTCCAGAAATAGCCAGGAAAGGACACAAAACATGCCTTCTAACTTGGCAATCACTCCTTACATTTCCAAATTCTCTATGAATGCTTGATAACCTTCCTCTGTTCCTGATTCAGATACTTGGTAAAACAGATCAGGGCCACTGACTGAGGGGAAAAAGCAAAGAGTTCAACATTGGTACCAAGGGTGTTCTTAGAACTCGGCATTTCCACAGAGTAGCAATAATGGGCAATAACCTTGAACAGATGAGATACAATTGCCTTTCTATGATGGGTTCTGTTTATGTTTCCCCTCTGATTTTTCTTCCTTAGTGGTCAACAAACTTCATAACTATAAGCTGATTTTTTTTTCCATTTCTTATTTGTTTATTTTATTCCCATTAGTTATTTGAAATAAACCATTGCCTCTCAGTTTTCAAATGCTGCCTCAGTTGAAGAAGCTACTTTAAAAGAGTGGTCTTCTTAAATTTTTAAATGATAATTTTAAACCATCATATTCCCTTCTGTCCCCCCCAAGAGAGTGAGTCACTAGTTTAATAAATTGATAAGATGAATAACTGAAGAAACCTTAAAGACCATCTAATTTTATAGTCAAAGAAAGTAAGTTTACACAGGGAGTAAGCATCCAAAGCAAAATTTGAGCCCATGATATTTGACTCTGGAATCAGTACTCTTTTCATTGAACTCAGCTGCCTATAACTTTGATTTTTCTTTCAACTATAAATTAGGACAGCAACATGAATGGTCAACTCAGCAGAATGCTCCTTATAATGACACCCTTGCATCACTTTGCTAATCTAGTACCCTCTATTGGTATTTTTTGGTTTTGCATATATCTGTACAGTTTTCATTTATTCACTGATCTTTATTTTATATTGGAAAGATACACTAAACATTAAATCATTAAACTGTAAAGCAGAACAATGGTGCTCCAATAAGGGGGAAATAAATATGAGGCATTTGGAAAATAATATATCATATATATGTACACAAAATGTATATTTTGTGTATACAAATATACATGTGTATATAATATTTACCTACTAGTCATGAAGAGAATACTATCCCAATGGCAGAATTCATCTTCTACATAGTTGTTTTTTCTTTTTTTTTTTTTAATAATTGCTCAATAACTACTTGCCTTTTGAAGTAAGATGTCTCAGGAAAGGATAGCTTTCAAGATAGTAGCAGTCTTACCACAATTTAGCTCACTGTCTTATCCACAATTTAACTCACTGAATCATCATCCTACCTACCTGCCCCTGCAAAATTGTCCCTCCAGTTGGGCCACGCCCAAACCAATTCTAGTGTACCCATTCTTTCTGGATTCTTTGTCAGCTCTTAAAGCCTGGGAACAATGAAGAACAATGCTCCTCTCAGCTTATCCCTCTCACACACACTCTTTTCATTACAGTACCTATCAAGAGTTTCCCTTGCAATTTACTTTTCTTCTGCCCTCCAGCTAAAATAGACTATGTAAAGTGCAGTGGTAAAATGTTAAACTTGCAAATCCAAAAGGGGGAGAAAAAAGGGGGAAGTTCCTTTCTTCCAGAAGCAATATTGTAGAGGTGGGCTTTCAGAGGGCCTGAAAGAGCTGAAGTTTTAGGAGGCTGAATGAAAGAAACACTCAGCTAACAAAACAGTGCGCCACAGAAGAAGCTTCATCTGCTCTGGCCAAATCCCTCCTTTCTTTCCATCTTTTCTCTCTTAATAACAGCTGCCCTCTCATTCCCTGTTACTCTGCTGTGAAGAACAAAACCTCCCTCCGACTATCTGTTTTTCTTTTCTTCCCCCGAGTAGGTCTCATTACTGGTGATTAGCAGATGATTAAAACCAATTCAGCTTCCCCCAGTAGATATTTTCTCCCTGTTTGTGACTAACGCGTCAGTCTTCAATGAACGTGCTCCTAAGCTTATTAACAGGCTCACAGGATTAGCTGCCACAGAGCTTTGTGGCTCCTGATATTGTGATGCAGCGAGTGACATGGAACCATTTGCTGAGTGCAGACAGGGCCGCTGGGACCAAATATTTAAATCACAATTTTATTTTCCGTGTAGAGAAATATATATATATACATATCCCAAAAATAATTACAAAAATCAAACATTTGGACAAAATATCCTTAAACTCAATGGCAATAAACAAGCAAACCCACCCATAAGGGACTCTAGTGGGGTCTATGTGTGTATGTGTGTGTGTGTGTGTGTGTGTGTGTGTGTGTGTATGTATGTAGTTTATAGAATATAGGTTTACACAGTTTAACTTGAGTCATATTCATGTTTTCCCCAAAATAATGATATATACACTAATGCCTTTATCTCATCATTTTGTCATATATAGCACCAGTCTGTATGGACAGAGTAAATGCTTAGATGGGTAGGATACCTGTGGATATATCTGTATCTGGACCGGGCCAGGAACATTGTTGCAAAAATAGTAACATAAGGCAAAGTGAAATGATTCCTTAAAGAGCATACTGCCCAGGAAAACTATTAAATTTGGGATACATTACGAGATCAAGACAAAGGAATGATTAATATCCCAATTTCTGTTTTTAAATAAGAACAAAAACAACACATTGAGTTTCACTCTTATTTTTAAAGATTTCTGGAAATATTTTCCTCTCTGTAAAATGGCTCCATCTTGACAGTGAAAATAGTTATAATCATATGAGATGAATTTGCTCAAGGCCCTTATCATCAACAGTCATGATTAATGAGCAGAAAGAATAACCCTTTTCAGCAAAGTTCTGACAAGGAGACCTTATGTTACTTCTTGGTAAATGAATTTAAAAGGTGGCAATTGGGGAGGAAAAGGGGAGGCTTTGCTTTGTTTTTACAAACGGTCCCTTATTCCAAATTTTTAAGTTTTGCCCATTTATATTTTCCACCGTCCTCCTTTTCAGTGCAGCTTAACTCTGAGTGTGCTGAAGCTTGAAATCTAGCTTCCGATTCATAATAGCAACAGGGCTTGTAGCAAATGTCAACAAATCCCCTGTCACCAGGGAAAGTAGAAAATATAAAAGGTAAGTCAGAAGAGTCCCTCCTGGTGGCATGATGAAATAAGTCTGGGAAAGAGGAAAGAAAGGGAAAAAACAATAAATTACCACCTAGTATTGAAAATATTAGCAAAGCCATTGAAACAAAGAGAAATGACACAATAGGGAACTAATAAAGAATTGGAAAACCTGTTGTAAATCACAGGGGAAAAAAAAGACACAAAAATGAAAAAAAATGAAAAAATGAAAAAAAAACTTATGAAAAAAATTTAAAAAGCTAATTTCACTTCTGGCTCCTTTTGACATTATAGGAAGATAATCTGTAAAGGCTCAACTCACTTACCATGAAATAACAGGATCCAACAATAATGTACATAATGATAATGTATGTGATTAAAGGAAAGTAAAGTGCAACAGATGATAACTGAAGGAAGGTTTGGAAATAGTAACCAAAACTACATTTCAATAAATGTTACTAAAGAAAAATGAAAATCCATTGTCCCACAATCTTGAAAACTGCAAAGCAGATTAAAGAAATGTTCTTCAATTGGCATCTTAAGCACTTTTAACATTCTGTGAAGTAAAATATACATTTGGAAAATGTTGTTATGATCAGATAACAGTGAAGTTCAAATAATAAAACTGCTTTACTCTGAAAAAAAATCCATGTCAGAATTCCAATTTATTTTTTGGGAATTAGTGTTTTAAATTAATCCCTAGATTCAAATATTTTTGGAAACATAAAAGTGATTCTTTAGGCCTCACTTTTCTCATGTACAAATTCAGGACGCTGGACCAAATGACATCAAAAATATTTTCCAGTTCTAAAATTATGATGCTACAGAACCACCGAGGGAAATAAAAAAAAAGAAAAAAGAAAAAATGTGATACTGACAATGGTATTTTTTTATCCCAAGCTTCCCTTCTCAGTTAAGTTCTATATGACTCTTTGCTTTTGAAAATGTGGACATCCAGACAAAACATCTACTATTATGATAAGCAATACTGTCTCAGAAATACCATTGTTAGGCAAAGAAACCAAAGCTTAAACAATAGATTACCCAAAGACCAAAATATCACAGCACCACTTTTTGTATATGTATATTAGTAAAACAAATAAAAAACAAAATTGAAAACAAAGTACATGGAGGTATCTCCTTTCTTTGCAGAGATGAAGGTCTTTTAGTGTAGAGCATTACATATTTTATTAAAACTCAATTTATGTGTCAATAATTTTACTGAACTGCTTGTCCCCCTCCCCCATGTTCTCTTTTTTTCAGAGACTGACTTTCTATCTATTACTAGAAGTTAGTACAAAACCTGGTGCATAATAAGCATTTAATAAACGCTTATTTATTGACTTCCTGAGAAGTGATGGGTAGAAGTGAGAGTGAGGAGATATATTTGAAAAAGAAAGTAGCATTAAAAAAAGATAGAAATAAAATTTAGACATAAAATACAAGCTAGTCATATCTTATTTTTTCTTTCTTTACTATCTTTCCAGCAAGAATGGTAATGTTTCCATATTACTGATTTATCATATTTTAAAAATCTTAATTTAAAAAAAATTCACTCTTTTTAGCACCATCATTTTTTTTTCTTGAGCCTGGTTTTTCAAGTTCTAATGGATGTACTAAAATGCATACTCCAAGTTCAATGGGGAAGAAGAAAAAGATTTATGTCTACCAATAAGACCCCCAATAAACATGTTGTGCACCTTTATATGCAGGACATTGAATAGGTTGTGGAGAAACCAAAAATTATAAACTGATTCTTGGTCTTGAGGAAGTTGTAGTCTTATTAGAATACACATGCATGTGTGTGTGTGCATATATATATGTATATGCATACATATATACATATGCATTCTTATTACAATATATACACATATAATATGTATTTATACAGATGCACATGCATATATATTATTTAAATTAATTAATTTTGTAAACATATACAATCTAATTGACTTTAGTTTATACACACATAAATGCATATACATACATACATACATACATATATATATATACATATACATATATATATATATACACACACAAACACAAACAGTATATGTTGAGAACTGATGGGGCTTTCTTCTACTAAAAAAGATTATGAAATTTCTATAATATATAGTCTTACACTTATTTTTGGAAATAGCAATTTGTTCTGTTTGACTAGATGTATTTTTTACAAGGATTTTGGTTTTCTTTTTCCAGTGGTGAAGGGGGTTAGAGAGAGAGAAACAGATAGTTATCTTTTAGAAGGTAAAATGATGCTTAAAATATATGTGTATATTATATATAATATATGTGTATATTATATATATGTATTTGTATAATATCTCTATGTTATAGTCCTAGTTGCCTGAGGCTTGGTAAAGGTGACTGACTTCCTTCTAGTCACACAGCTGGTAAGCAGTAACAAAGATTTAAATTTTGGTCATTCTGTCTCTTGATCTGTTATGCCATACACACACACACATACACATATACATATACATACATACAAACCCATGTGTATGTGTTTGTGTATAAGTGTAAAATGGCATATGCTGCCAGTAGAAACATGCTCTACAAGTCAGAGAAGGTTATGATCACTGAGGTATGGAATAGTCAGGAAGAATATATATGTGGTCATCAAATCCAACTGTTCATTTTCCAGAATGATGCAATTATTGACCAGAAAGGATCAAGAAGTACACAGATAATAAATAGCAGAGCTAGGTTTCATATGTATATCCTCTCACTTCATATTCAGTAGTCTTGTTATGAGCATCAAGTAAAAAATGTTCTAGAATTGAAGATTGAAGTCCTAGATTATTGTTCTGCTTTTGTCCAAGTTATTCTTCTGAAACTCAATTTTCTAATCTGCCAGATGGGCATGATGATAATAATACTATATTATTAAATTAACAAATAGCATAATAATTTGGAACCTTTGGCAAAAGGCCACTAAGGTGCTATTGAACTGGGTGGTGAAGGCAGAATAAGATATAGATGGAGACAAGAAGGAAAAAAAATATTAGAGGGAATATAGAAGATATTATACTTTTTAGATCATGTGGCTACTAAACCATTTCATACTAAGTTATCTAGAGGATTCTAGCTGTCTAGACAGCAATTCTCTGGATAATTAGAAAGTAGGTTTAACTGTACTGCAAGAGTCTCTGTATGTTAATGAATTCTACTGGTGGTAGAGTTATTACTATTATTATTAATGATAATACCACTTGAAACCACAGCCAATTTAACCCAGCCATTTAGAAGAACTGCATTGCTCTATTATCCAATTGATAATTTCAGGGTTTTATTCACATGCACAATCATAAGAAAAACAAGGAGAAGACTGTCTCTCAGTTGTGTACATATGCATAGACTTTGCCTTTTGAGTACATAATTGGGGATGGGAATTACAAAGAAAAAATCATTAAATGCTACAAAAAGAAAGAAAACCCATATTCCCTTCTGGTGACTTGAGCCAAGCCCCACTAGGCCTGCTCTCCTTCATTTGTGGGATAAGGAGCCAAGCACAGCCAGGGAGAGGCTGAGCTAAAGGAACAGTGAAGGCCAGTAAGACAATTGAAAGTGTCAGGCACCAGAAATAAGTAGTTATAGACAAGGGTGAGAAACAGTGCTGTTCTGGGAAAAGACAGGGCATTTTGTTCCAGTTAAATTTGAATTGAACAAGCTGCTGAACAAAGATGGAACAAAGTTTTGTTTTGCTTTCTTTCTTTGAAAAGAGATCATTCACATTCTAGAGTTAGGCATATTTAATGGCATTTCAACATAGGAAGGCTTCCTAGGTTTTGAAACTCAGCATTTATATATATATATAATATGTAAAGTTATATATTATATACATACATAATATATAACTTTAATAATAGTAATAGCTTGCATTTACATAGTATTTCGAGTTAACCTAGCTCTTTACACATTATTTCAATTCTCCCATAGCCCTCTGAAGCTGGTGCTTTTTAAAAATAGAGATGAAAACTGAAGCTGGGTGTTCAAACAACTAAATAATATAGTTAGTAAGTGTCTGAGGAAGCATTAATACTTTTGTCTTCCTGAGTCTAAACCCAAAACTTTATACACTATGTTATACTGAGCACTGAGGTTGCTAGACTGTCCAGGAAAAAGAAAAACCGAGATACCAATGCGGACTTTTTTTTTCATTAAAGTTGAGATTAAGGTTAAAAGGAGCTTAAACATGGTAGCAAAAGGAACGTTAGAATAAGAAAACCTGGATTCTACTACTTACAAGTAATCAGTACAAGTATGTGAAGGGGTGGGGTAGGGGATAGTGGGGTGGGAGGATAGAGTTCAAATTTCCTAATCAACTAAAAAAAAAAAATACATGTACTATCTACCTCACAGGGTTTATCATAAAATCTTAAATAGGTTATATACATATACACATACACAGGGTGTGCTTTGTGGGAAGAAAAAAAGAAACAAACATATGATATTTTAAATGCTGCATTAAACAAAAGCAATTGTTAAGCAAATAGATCAATGGGGGCATGGGTAAGCTCAACTGTGTAGCCAATTAACAAATTTTGAAATGCAAACAGAGTGATATGAATATAAATAGATATACTAAGAAAGTATCAAGGGAAAATTAGCAGAAGTCATCTGTAAAATGAGGATATTATAAAATAAACAGCACCTATCTCCTAGGGTTGTTGTGAGGATCAAGTAAAAGAACATTTGTAAAATGCTTAGCATAGTAGATACTTGACAAATGGTAGTTTCCTTTCTTTTTTCCTCTTTACTGCTCTCTAAAATAATTTGAAAAATAAAATCTTGTTCTGAAGACTTAAGGTTTGGAGGTCACTGTGGCTTCTTGAAGAGAGCACAATTTTTTGCATCCTGGAAAGTTTTCATGTATTTTTTGGGGAGCACTTTAAACATTTTAGTACACATTGCTTTGGGAGAGAAAAATCAGAACAAAAGGAAAAACCATGGGAGAGAAAAAAACAAACAAACAACAAAAAAAGAAGTGAACATAGCTTGTATTGATTTACATTCAATCTCCATAGTCCTTTTTCTGGAGGCATTTTCTAACCAAAGTCTATGGAGATTGCTTTGGATTACTGAACCACTAAGAAAAACCAAGTTTTTAACAGTTGATCATCACACGTTCTTGCTGTTATTGTATACAATGTAGTCCTGATTCTGCTTATTTCCTCAGCAACCTTTCACGTATATCTTTCCAGGCCTTTATAAAATCAGCTTGTTTATCATTTTAATCGAATATTAATATTCTATTACCACCATATACCACAGTGGATTCAGCCATTCTCCAACTGATGAGGATCTACTCATTTTCCAATTCTTTGTTACCACAGAAGGAGCTGCTACAAACCTTGTGTGGGTCCTTTTCCTTCCTTTATGATTTCCTTGGGATATAAACCCAGCAGTGCTGGATCAAATGTATGCACAATTTTATAGAACCTTTGAGGACAGTTCCAGATTGTTCTCCAGAATGGCATAGATCATTTTACAACTTCATCAACGATGCATTAGTGTCCCAGTTTTCTCATAATCCATCCAACATTTATCATTATCATTTCCTGTCATCTTAGTCAAACTCAGAGGTGTTAAAGTGGTATCTCAGTCTTAATTTGCATTTCTCCAATCAATAGTGATTTAAAGCATTTTTTCATATGACTAGAAACAGTTTTAATTTCTTCATCTTCATCAATCATCTGTTCATATCCTTTGACCACTTATCAATTGGAGAATGACTTGTGTTCTTATAAATTTGACACATCTCTTTATATATTTTAGAAATGAGATCCTTTATCAGAGACACTGGCTATAAAGATTTTTTCCCAGCCTTGTTCTCCACTTTTAATCTTGTTTCTATTGGTTTTGTTTGTGCAAAACCTTGTTAATTTAGTGAAATCATAGTTGGGATTTTGTCTTTTATAATGTTCTTTAGTTCTTCTTTGGTCATAAATTCCTCCCTTCTCCAAATATCTGATGGGTAAATTATCCCTTGCTCTCCTAATGTATTTATGGCATCATCTTTTATGCCCAAATCATGAAACCATTTGGACCTTATATTGTTATTGTATGTGAGAAATGTACACCTATGCTGAGTTTCTGACATAATATTTTCCATTTTTCCTAGAACTTTTTGTCAAATTGTGAGTTCTTTTTCTAGAAGCTGGAGTTTGGGGATTTATCAAATTCTAGATTACTTTAGGCCTTGATTATTACTTTTTGTGTATCTACTTTATTCCATTTGATGGGGGTTGAAGTCTCTTTAAGATTCTTTTCTAATTGCCCAACCCATGGCTGACCTTGATTCACAAATCCTGGTCAAAGGCACCCTTTGAATATCCGGGCCCAGCCTCACCATCAGCTCAGCTTCCCCCAGCCCTCACCTGATCTGAGCTAACTGAAAAGCCCCTCAAGAACTTGGGTACCACCCATCTTCTAGGTATAAAAGAGGTGAGCCAGAACTCCCTCTTTGCAGGAGCCCTTCCCCCCCAACACATCGTATCCTTCCAGCCAGGTAAGGGTTCCTGCCCAGCCAGCAGCCACCTCTGGCCCTGGTGTCTTTCTAATTGAGCTTTACTTCCACATTTCTACAATAAGCCTTTTATTTATCAATCTAGGTTTTCGTGCCTGTAAATTCACTTATAGGGGACACTGTGCCTCATGGGATTATCTTATTATCTTTGCGCCGAGAAATGGGGTTCCCCCTTTCCTTTCCCTCATTAGTTGGTGGCCCTATGGGGACCCTGAAAATTGTTACCTGGAAAACTAACCTTAACCTTTTCAGGCCTCTCAGAACCAATCTTAGTCCTTAGCAGTTCGCACAGCTTCCCGTAAGAATATCTGTGTTCCTCCCTTCGTCTCACTCTAGCTCTAAAACATAGGGCACCCAGACCAGGTTTGGGATGTGAGCAAATGTCTCCCAGGGAGACTGTTTGCATTTCAGACAAAAAAGTTCTCTTTTCATCTCACTCTGTCTCTAGAGGCGGCTTCTAGAGACAAAAGACCTTCTTTTCCAAGGCATTTCTAATCCCTTTATCTTGCCAGAAAAGCCTGCCCTCAGGCTGCAACTCAGACACACTGGAGAGTGTTTCTTCCCCCTTCCCCCCACCAAGTGGCCATCCCTCTTGGGTCCCAGGCCTGCTGTCTCCTTGATCTCTGCTGGGGGAGAAATCTGTGTTTGAGCCCTCTCACACTCCACCTTATCGGTCAGGCTGTAGCCACAAAGAGACGGTCAATAGATCACTGCAACCACGTGAGCCTTTGCCATCATCACCGGAAAAGCACTGGGTAAGATAACATCTCTCTCTTCCCCCATCCTCTCTTTTCCAACCTCTCCCATGTGGCTTAACCTGCCATTTAAATGCTCCTATCCTGTCCCCTTCTTGGGGAACAGTGGGGAGATTTGTGGACTCTTTTCAAGATCTCTAGAAATGCCCCTCCCATAGCTTTTACCTGGCTCTTAAAGACTTCCAGCCCTCTCAGAGAACTAGCTTGTCTCATGCATTTTAAAATGGGACTCAGTTTCCTGATTTAGTCATGCTCTCTAGGTTGGATATAGGCAGTTCTCTTTTACTGCCTCAGTTTCCTTAAACTGTTTCTTTCTTGCCTCAACTTCTCTGGCTTCAGTCCAGGAAGTCCAGGGATATAGAATAAGAATAGATTCTCCTTCAAGCTGCCTTTTAGAGAATGGCTAAATTAACACCTGAATTCTATGTAGAGTTCCAACCCCCAACCCCCAACTTTCTTTTCAGGAGTTGTGTATCTCCAATTAGGGTCAGACTTTTCTAAAAGCTCCAAACACCCCCACACCCTACACACTAAAAGATGGGTGGGGGTAGGGTCTTTTGTCTTCTACTCAACCATCCAGTACCTCGTAGCCTGAGGTAGCTGCCTTCCCTTCCTTCTGCCTCTTCTAACAGAGTAGGGAGGGGCCACTTGGGATTTCTCCACACCCACCTTCCACGGAAAAGGTTCTGAGTGAGGTAGGCCGGCTTTCAAAACTGGGGAACTTGCTAAAACTGACTATTGTTCTGTATGAGAAAACTTTAACTATTGCTGTATAAACCTGTTTAACTATTGCTGCATAAAACTTTGACTATTGCTGTTTCAGGAAATTTGCTACTCTGTTATGTATAATCTGATAATTTCTGTAAACAGGGGAGAAAGGAAACAGATTTCAGCTGGTCAGGAAATTGGGAAAAACTGATGTCTTATTTCAGTTCAGGACAAATTGGAAACTATTTTACTCTTTGCTTAAAATTTACTAGACTATGATTTGCTGAGTTATGTTTTAACTTTGAAATCCCTTATTCAGTCTTTGGGATTATTCTTTAGAAACAACCAAAAATCAGATACCTGTCCTGGGACTGGCACTCTGATCTGTATCTCCACCCCAGTTACCCTAGTTCCTTAATTATTATTTCAGCATTTCAATATCGGGTTGGCCTGTCTAATGGTTTGGGGTGGCCTGTCTTGGTCTAATTGCATAATTTACTCAGAAATCTGTCTTGCCCCAGAAAGAGATAATGAAGCCCTCAACTTCATATTTTTCTTTCTCAGAGCCCCTGACAGATTTGGGGTGCCTTCTCAGGGCAGCAGGACTGCCTTGAGCACTGCTACACAGCAGAGGCTGAGTTAAATGCACAAATGACCACAGACCTAAAGACTATCCATCCCTGGCTGCCCCCCAACTGCAGAGATTCAAACAGGGAGACTTGTATCTCTCTGAATAAGGAGTGCTGTTCTATGCTAATAATTCTGGGGTTATTGGGGAGAAACTGGTCCTTGCCACAGTCCTTGCATTTTCTAGTTTTAGTCTGGTTTATTTGTTTTATTGTCCTGACTCAGTTTCCCTAATTATCCTGACTCAGTCCTGCCTCAGTTTCCCTGCCTCTTAGTTATGCAAAACCTCCCTCTGCCTCTTTATCTGAATACTTGATAAGATCTTATGTTTCAGAATAGCAGAATGCCTCTCCCATCTCTAGCTATGGGAATCTCTTATCAAGATGCTATCTCCCCTGACTATGTCATCTCTCTAGAAACCTACTCCAATATTGCTCTTGCCTCTTGTTTCAGTTTTCCTGTTCATGAGGGAACACAAACCCCCACCCTCTATCAGTGAGGTGGGACAGCTCAATTTCCCGGGACTTGATTAACACTGTTTGGAGCTCTATACTCAAGCCAAGCATTGCTCATTGAGATATCATGGCACACAAAATGTTTGTGGCAGCTCTTTTTGTTGTAGCTAGAAACTGGAAGTTGAATGGATGTCCATCAATTGGAGAATGGTTTGGCAAGTTATGGTATATGAAGGTTATGGAATATTATTGCTCTGTAAGAAATGACCAGCAGGAGGAATACAGAGAGGCTTGGAGAGACTTACATCAACTGATGCTGAGTGAAATGAATAGCACCAGAAGATCGCTGTACACTTCAATGTTGTATGAAGATGTATTCTGTTGGAAGTGGATATCTTCAACATAAAGAAGATCCAACTCACTTCCAGTTGATCAATGATGGACAGAAATAACTACACCCAGAGAAAGAACACTGGGAAGTGAATGTAAATTGTTCGCACTACTGTCTATCTACCCAGGTTACTTATACCTTCGGAAGCTAATACTTAGTGTGCAACAAGAAAATGGGATTTACACACATATATTGTATCTAGGTTATATTGTAACACATGTAAAATGTATGGGATTACCTGTCATGGGGGGAGGGAGTGGAGGGAGGAGGGATAATTTGGAAAAATGAATACAAGGGATAATATTATTTAAAAAAAAAAAAAAAAAGATATCATGGCACAGCTCTGGTGAAAAAAAAAAAAGTTTTTATCATATCTCTCTCTCTTAGGGATGCCTAAAGGGAATAAAGGCTATAAAGTTGGGGTCCAGTCACTGCCTCTCAATAAACTCTACTGAATAGATTAGTTAATCTATCTCCACCCACCTTGACAGGGCTTCCCTGCTGTTAGGGCACACCCAGCAAAGCTTCTGAGTCCTTTGAAGCCAAAAGGTTGGGAAAGAGCAATATTCAAACTTAGCCTGAGTTTCTGTGAATGTCATCCATACTTTATGGATTTATATTTATATTTATAGGATTTATTTCTAAAAATTTTACTGCTAACTTCTTGAATTCTCTTATGTGGAATTAGACATTCTGTACGTGATTGTATTTGCGTTGGGTATTTTAAAAACAAACTGATTTGTATGAATAATGTTCACTTATTAAACATCTACTTGGATATGAACTCATTGGGACAAATTCTTTATTGTTATCAACATAAGGTTATGATAAATATTTGTTTAGAATTTATGTTTTTGCATTTTTTTCCTCATGTAACTGATTAAGATCAGAGCAATAGTCAATAGAAATTGTTAATGCAATTCAATTATGTCATACTTTGCTGTTTCTAGCTTGATTATATGTAATCATTGTATCCTAAATGCTTGGCCATATAAGTATTTAGTCTGGTCATCTGTCTGCTACTGGACAACTAATAGAGATCTGTAAGACCAAAACTGATTTCTAACACCTGTTGGTTTCCCTTTATCTCGTTAACCTGAGACTCTCAGTTCTCTTCTCATGACAACTCCTGCCTCCAGACACTCAGAAGCAGAGGTGCCCTTTTAATGCAAATCTCTTCTAGACTTAAGCCTTAGAAGACCCCAGCTCTGCCCTGAATTTGAGCAGGAAGAACTGCCTTCTCACCACCACAGAACACCACAAGGTCCCCCAGCATCCTGCTCCCTAGTAGGAATTTGAAGTCTGGCCCTGTTTCCCTTTTATCTCAGGACAGCCCGAATACCCCAGGGGCCTGTAAGCTGGGTAGGCTATGCTGATACTTTTCACCCCTCCTTCATAAAGAGTGGGGAAACTAGGAAGGAAAAGATTCAGGATCTTTGCTTATTGAATAACTAACTCTCTTCAAGAAAAACAGCAGTTTTTCCAACATTTCCAAGAGCTTAAACCACATACTTATCTTGATCTGCAGCTCTGACAACTGGGGATACATACCCATCCCTAGACCCTGCCTTACAAAAGAGCAGTGGTTCATTAAATGTACTAGATATCAAGGCCTCTTGCCTCCCCTGACTTCTGAGTCCATACCCTTTAATCCCAATCCCAGGAGAAATTAGCTTTCCAGGAAATTAAGGGTGAAAGAGCTAGGCTACAAATAATATTTTCTCTCAGCATTTTCTCCTATTTCTCTTTGATACTTTGATGGACCATCAGACAAGCAGCCCACAGAAGGGACCTGATGCATTTCTTGCTAAAGGCCTCATTCTCCTGAATGTCACCATCTTCACCCTGGATGACACCCCACTTTTAATCTGTTTCCAAGATCTGTTTTCTCTAGGCTTCACACTTTGGATTCTCAGCTGGCCTTTCAGCCTGGAGAACATTGACTGGAGACAACTGACTGGTTCACCCCCTCGATGCTCTGCTGCCATCCACACTTCACGCCTCATCTCCTGGCATGGAACCCCAAATCTCTACGACCCTTGTCAGCTCGAAGCAGTTAAAGAGGAGATCGACACCCCTTTTCCCACATGCATCTGGAGGTGATGGTTTGAGGGGGGAACAAGACGAGGGGACCCTGCTACTCTGAAGATCTTTGGAGAAAATCTTCAACCTTGCCTTAAATGAAGAACACTGCCCCAAATTTTCTTTTTTCTTAAATGAATTTAAGTCTCAACTGTTTAAGGGGGGGAAATGATGGGGGTTGAGGTCCCTTTAAGATTCCTTTCTAATTGCCCAACACATGGCTGACCTTGATTCACAAATCCTGGTCAAAGGCACCCTTTGAATATCTGGGCCCAGCCCTGCCATCAGCTCAACTTCCCCTAGCCCTCACCTGATCTGAGCTAACTGAAAAGCCCCTCAAGAACTTGGGTACCACCCATCTTCTAGGTGAGCCAAAACTCCCTCTTTGCAAGAGCCCTTCCCCCCCAACACATGGGTATCCTTCCAGCCATGTAAGGGTTCCTGCCCAGCCAGCAGCCACCTCTGGCCCTGGTGTCTTTCTAACTGAGCTTTACTTCCAAACTTCTACAATAAGCCTTTTATTTTAAATCTATCAATCTAGGTTTTGGGGCCTGTAAATTCATTTACAGGGGACACTGCACCTCATGGGATTATTTTATTATCTTTGTGCCGAGAAATGGGGTTTCCCTTTCTTTTCCCTCATTACACTGATCCATCACTCTATTTCTTAATGTCAAATGGTTTTGATAACTACTGTTTTATAATATAGTTTTAGCTTTGGTATTGCTAAACTACCATATGTACTTTCCTTTTTACAAATTACTTGGCTCTTGTCCAAGAAGCAACCTTTATAATTTGGACAAGTGTTAATAAGTTATATTGCTATATTTCTATATCTATATCCATTGCCATGTATCTTCAAATAGATACTTGATTATAGAAATATGTGTATATGTGCATATAAATATACCTCACATATATGTGTATAGTCAATTGTCATTATTTGGGAATTTTATAATTGTAAAAATTCTTATGGTGTTTCCCCAGTAATTTGTGGAAAAGTTCAGAGCAGGAAAAATTTTGTTGTTCAAGATGCATGTTCCCAGGTAAGGTTGAACAAAGTAACTCTTTTCCTTCTAATTTTAGCTGTCATGCTACAAACAACTGTCTTTTTTACAATCCATTTAGGGCCAAGTTTCTCACTTTTTTTTTCTTTTTGTTGGTGATTTCACTGGTTAAAATGAGCCTCAAGCATATTCCTGAAGTGTTGTCTAGAGTTCTTAAATGAAAGAAAAGTTGTGATGGAGAAAATAAGTGTGTTAGACTAAAGCATTTTTGGTGAAGTTGTACTGATCCAACCATTCAGGAGAACAATTTGGAACTATGCCCAAAGGTCCATCAAACTGTGCATATCCTTTGATCCTACAGTATCTCTTTTGGGTACGTAACAACAAAAAGATCTTAAAAACAGGGAAAAACTCCCATATGCAAAAATGTTTGTAGTAGCCCTTTTTATACAAGCAAGGAAATATGGGGGCAGAGTCAAGATAGTGGAGAGAATGCACTTTTTCTGACCTCTTCCCACAATCCTCAGACTAATGAGCAAATCCAGCCTCTGAATTAGTTTTGGAGTTACAAAATCTACGAATATTGGAAGTATAACAAATTACCAGCAAAAGATAATCTTGAAGACCTCCACAAAAGATCTGTTTCAATCGGGCACAGAGAGGGAGGAGGGCCAAGAGTAAATAGGCCAAACAAAGATGCCACTACAGGCAGCACAGACTGAGGTGATGATGGCTTTGCACACTGGAGAATCTACAGAGAGGAATTTCCCACAGTTTTGGCTACTCTGCCCCAATTGGAAACCAGTAGATCAGCAAAGAAGTTATAAAACATCTAACACACAAACACAAAAGGTAAATAGCGAACCCCCCAAATGCCAGAATTTCACAGGACTTAGCTATACCCATCTAGAACCAGACTTATCCAGCTGCTGCTGCTTATAGAGAGAGCTTGGATAATTTCCCTTGCACTAAAAGCAGATCTCAACTTGAAAAAAAAAAAAAATGAACAAAAAAGTCAAAAGAACTGAGATCATAGATAATTTTTATGCTGACAGAGAAGAACAGATTTCAAACCCTGAGGAGACTAAAAGCAGATAATCTCTAGATGAAGCTACAAAGAATGATATAAATTGGTCCCCATCACACAAGGCTCTCCTTTAAAAAGAGACAAAAGAAAATGAGGAAAGTAAATGAAAACTTTGCAAGAGGGCTTAGGATAGGAAACACAGAAATTTTCTAAAGAAAATTCCTTATAAAATAGACTTACTGAAATGGAAAAAGCTCCTTACAAAATAGATTTGACAAAATGGGGAAAAAAAAACAAACAAAAACAACTCCCTGAAAAACAGAATTGGTGAAATGGACAAAGAAGATAATTCCTTACAAAACTAGCAAGGAATTGGACATTGATTAGATGCCCATTAATTGAGGAATGGCTGAATAGGTTATGGTATATGAATGTAATGGGATATTATCCTTTTGTAAGAAATGATGAAAAGGCTGATTTCACAAAAGCCTAAAGAAATTTATATGAACTGATGCTAAGTGAAGTGAGTAGAACCAAGAAAAACATTGTACACAGAAACAATGGACTTGGCTCTTTTCAACAATGAAGTTAATCAAGACAATTCCAACGTAATTAAGATGGGAACAACCATCTTCATCTAGAGAAAAAAATATTGAATGTGGCTCAAAGCATAGTATTTTGACCTAATTTATTGTTTGGTCATTTTTTTTCTTGTGTTTTTTTCCCTTTTCCTTTTGATCTCATTTTTCTTGTGCAGCATGATGAATATGTTAAGAAGAATTGCACATGTTCAACCTATAATAGATTGCCTCCTGTTTGGGATGGGAGAACATCAGAGGGAGGGAAGGAAAAAAATTTGGAAGGTTGAAAATTATCTTTGCATGAATTTGAAAAAAAAAAAAAGCTTAAAAATAAGTGTGTTAGATAATCTTATTTCAAGCATGATTTATAATTCTGTTGGTCATGAGTTCAATGTTAGTGAATCGATAACATTGTACAACCAGAAAAAAGGAAGAGTTGTAATGTAAATGTTATGACCTGAGGCTCACAGGAATCTAAACTTGTATTTCCCCTAAGATCAATAGTTCATTATTTACTAATTTAATATTTTCAGTGACTGTATAGGGCAGTACTTGTATATGCTTCAGGAAGAAGACTGAAAAAAAATGGAGTATATTAGTTGACATTAACCAATATGGTGAGGGATTTTTGGAGTATGGTATGTGAAAATTTGTGGGACAAGCTAGAAAAGACCCAGAGGGCATATAATATCTGTTTTCAAGTAGTTAAAGGCTCTTATAAGAAGAGATGAGCTTTCTTTTTTTACTTGGCTCCACAAAAACAAGCTTTGAGAAATGAATGGTATTTGAAGAGAAATATATTTTGCTAATAAAGAAGTGTGAAGGAGGAGGGGCAGATGATGCAAATATCTGATAATTCAAGTCAAAATGATTGCCTTAGGAGAAGTGGTTTACCCATAACTGATGTTTGTAAGTAATGGATGGATGATTACTTTTCTTGATGATTGTTCAGGGACTCTTATTTGTGTACAGATTATATTAGATGACTTCTGAAATAAATTTCAGTTCTGAGATTATTTTAATATGAAACCATGGTTCTATTTAAGTTTTAACTTTATATATTTGTTTATATGCCTTAATGTATTTTATTAAGTTGTAAATTCCTTCAGGACTAAGGCTATAGCTTTCATAAAAAAAAAACAAAACAAAAAAAAAAAACAAGTATTTTAAATTTATCTCTCACACTACTTTCATTGTCTGTCAGTTGAGCAAATTCAAACCCAAATCACAAGAAATATATCTAATAACAAAGCTACTAGTAATTATTTTTTCTTTTTTTATAGCTTATTCTCTTTTAGATATCTTTCAGAGAAATATGAGAAGATTAATATGAACTGGGAATGAAGTGAATAAAATTAGAACAATTTATGCAGTAATAGCTATGTTGTAAAAACAAATAACTTTGAAAAAATTTGATATATAAACAGAGATCAAAGGTGTGAGTTGAATACAGATAATATATAAATAAAAATAAGGGGTGAGAGGGGAATGTACTGGGAGAAAGGGAAAGGGAGAAGGGGAATAGTGTAAATTATCTGCTATTAAAAAAGAGAAAAGAAAAAAAAACTTTTATGGTGGAGGAGAAGAGGGAGATGAGAGTATAATGAGAATTGGTTCAAAGAGGAAACAACATACACACTCAATATGCATATAAAAATCTATCTTCAAGAAAATAGGAGAATGGGATACTGGAAAGGGGGAAGGTGATAAAAGAGAGGACACATTGGAGAAAGGAATAGTCAGTAGCAAAACACTTGAGGAGGGATAGGGTGAAAGAAAAGAGAGGAGAATAAATGGGGATAAAGTTATCAAGAGCAATTGTAAAAGTAATTTGGATACATTTTTTCCTGGTAAGGCCTTATGTAGAGGGCTGAAACTAAAAAAGATGTGCTTGAATCAGACAAGAGAGCACTTAAGGTTAATTACCTATTTGATGTAAGATAATGGCTCTATTAGCATATATTTAGATGATGGCACTCCTCATGATTGGTGCCTACTGAATGGGTGGTAGTGAATAATCATAGGGAGGATTAGAGGGATGGAGGAAAGAAGTCAGAGGCACTTGATGGCAGGACGAGAAGGAGAGAGGCTGGAGATGTCAGACTCCAGAATCCAAGATACATCTTTGGCAAGCCATGTGGCAACTTGCCTGCCTCCTTTACTTCTCCCCCTAAAGACCAAGGACTTTGATTTATCCTGATTCTGGCTGATCCTGAGGCCTTCTAGGGAGCTAGTGTGGACATTATATTTGGTGCCCCAATGTGGACCAAGAACCGTAATTTCAGTGAAGTCCCTGTAACCAGGAAATAGGGTGAGTATTAAAATAGACAAATCTTTGTCAAGTGTTAAACTAGTAACTTTCATTTTCTAGCTGAAATGGGGCAGATGTTAGAAGAGGATTCTCCTGCACCCTCACCCCCACCCTGAGGGAGCTCTATAGAAAGCATACTTAGACTAATAAAGAGGCAAGGTTTGCTTGTAACTTGGGAGCAAATTGATGGACTCTTAGAAACATTAGAATGCACATCCCCTTAGTCCTTCAAGGAAGAAGAAATAGAGGCAGATAATTGTAAACTAGTAGATGAACTATGTGAATATTACAATGATAATAGTCCTGATTCAATTTCTAAGGAAACATTATAGATATTCAACATAATACAATTCGCCTTAAAGAATCCTGCAAGTTCTAGGAAAAATAAAAGTTCTAAGGAGAACAACCAGATAAAGAAGCATGAAGAGAAAGAGAAAGAGAAGGGAGAGGGTAATGAAAATATTGTCAAAAGGCATGGGTGGGGTTAAGTAAACTTAAAGGGCCAGGTGATTCTCACTGTCATAGCCCAGCTTCACCTCCACCTCCACTGGAACAGGCTATTGACCCTCACCCATCAACTTCACCTTTCTGAGTGGAGGGAGGAGAAGGAGTGGGAGGGGCAGTGATATCACCAGCACCTATCCATCAGGAACCAGCCCCCCTCCCTCCTCTCCCTCTCCCCCCTTTCTCTCTACCCCCCCCCACCATAACTCCATTTCAAAAGGCACTACTTAAAGCCAAAGAGGAAGGGCAGAATACAGCTGAATTGGAAATAGAAATTTATCCTGTCATTGAACAACTTAACTCTTCAAGTCAAGAAAGGAGAATATACACTCCTTTTAATCTGGAAATTATCAAAGATCTGAAAAAGGTTTGCACTCTTTACAGGTTTACATCATTTTATGTTAAGATATTATTACAGAATTTGGCTTATGAAATTTTAACCCCTAGTGATTAGAAATCTACCTGGACAAAACTTATTGTGGCTTTCTGAATATAGTGAACTCTGTAGGACACAAGACCAACAAAATAGGCAAACTGCAATTAATAATACACCAATTAATATACCAATCACTTGTTAGTTGGTGTTGGTTCTTATGCAGACACTTCAGCACAGATTAATTACTCCGCAGGATCATATGATCAAATTGCTTCTCTGCTATCAAAGCATGGGGCTTCCTCCAAGGAAAACAAGATAGAAAACAAGAAGCCTCATGAAAATAGAGCAAGGTCTAAATGAACCTTTTGCTGATTTTGTGGGATATCTGCAGACAGCTATCATATGAACTATTGGTGAAATTTCAGCAACAGAAATTATGATAAGGCAACTTACTAAAGAAAATGCTAATGAGGTTTGTAGAAGTATTATACTAGGACTACACAAGGATGCTCTTTTAGAGGAGATCATAAGACTGTGTATCATAATAGGCACAAATGCCTTTTATACCCAGACTGTGATGCAGATTTCCCAAGATCCGTACATGGGAAGACAGGGTCCCTTTTGGCAAGGGACTTCCAGAGAGACTCATCAATGCTTTCAATGTGGTAAAGTAGGGTATTTGAAAGCTCAATGTTGGCATAGAGACAGAGTGAGAAAACAGGGTGGGAGAACAGGACCCCAAACACCATGTCCAAAATGCAACAGAAGCTTTCATTGGACATCAGAATGTAGATTGATTCAGGGAAATGGGATGGGGAGCCCAGCCCCAGGGCCCAAAGCAAAAAATACTTGGGGCTACACCCAGAGAGTCTTTAGAAGTTCAGTACTCAGACATGACCCAATCTGCCAAGAAGTAATCTGATGGGAGAAAGGGATTACATAATCTACCAGCCAGGAAGCAACCTGATGGGAGAAAAGGATTACAATTGGGGAGAATAGAGTTGTATGCAGCTGGGACTACTGAGATATCCCCTGGAGAGGTGAAATCTATTCCTCTCCAGCCTATGGATCCCTGGCCTCCAGGAATAGTAAGCTGGACCATTTCACCTCCTGAGAATACTTACAAAATAGTGTTCATCCATACATTGATGTGGGAAACTGGGGAATGTATAGATAATATCCCAGTTACTAATATAGGTAGACAGTGTGTGACTTATCAACCAGGAAAAAATAGTAGCATCAAGTTTACTGATACAGATTAGATACAGATACAGACATAGGCAATCTGGTGATATTTGCCCAGATTCTAACTCCCAGCAACAGAATCCAGGAATATTCTAGACAGCAGCTGTGAGAGCTCGTCATATTGTTTGTTATGTCACTACTTACCTGTACAATTCATGTTTGTTATAGCACATTGAGCCTGTGCCATCTGTGAGGAGATTCATTACTACTAGCCTGTGCTTTATTGCTATGTGCTTGTGTAATACCTCCCATGCTGATGGATTTGTGTATACCTGTTTCTAGTAAGACCCTTCAGCCCAGAGACCCACTAACAGTCTCTGGCTTTATTCCCCACTTCCCTTTGGTGTTTTTCATCTCTCTTCCTGAGAAGTCAGGGAGGAAATGATCACCTCTTTTTAAATGATTTCACTTCCCTTCCTGAGAAGTTGGGGGGGTGATCATCTTCTTTTTGGTGTTTTCACCCTCTTCCCTGAGAAGTCAGGGAGGGCATGAGCACCTGTGTGCTAAAACAAAAGAAAGCAGGAGATATAGAGGTTTGAAACTCTAAAAAAGTTGTGCTTGAATCAGATAAGAGAGCACTTAAAGCTAATTATCCATTAGATGTAAGATAATGTAAAGATAATTCCGAGTAAGATAATTAGCATATATTTAGATGATGGGTCTCCTCATGATTGGTGCTTGCTGAATGGGTAGTAGTGAGATAATTGTAGGGAGGATTGGAGGGCTGGGAGAGAGAAGCCAGAGGCACTTGATGGCAGGAAGAGGAGAGAGGCTGGAGACTTCAGACTCCAGAATCCAGAATACATCTTTGGCAAGCCATGTAGCAGCTTGCCTGACTCCTTTACTTCTTCCCCTAATTACCAAGGACTTTGGTTTATCCTGACTCTTATTGATCCCGAGGCCCTCCAGCAAGCTAGTCCAGACATTATAGCCTTATTTCTTGAATATAGAGGGAAATTCAAATTCATATTTAAAAAAAAGAGCTATGATCCAATTGATAAATGACTAAATGACATGATTTATGCCCAAAGGGTTATAAAGCCATGAGTATGCTTTGACCTAACAATACCACTACTAGAAATGAATACCAAAAGATATTTTTTTACAAAGGAAAGGTGTACAAAGCTGTGTATAGCATCTCTGTTCTCAAGGCAAAAAAAAAAAAAAATAAAATTTGAAATGGAGGGGATATCCATAATTGAGGAATGGCTGAAAAAAATGTAGTGTGTGATTGACATGAAAAATTATTTTTCTATGAGAAATGATGAGCAGGATGTTTACAGAGAAAATGATCACTTGGAAAGTCCTTTATGAACTTAAGCAAAGTGGAAAAACTCTGGACAAAGTAATAGCAATGTTCTGAGATGACCAGCTGTAAAAGGACTGCTATTCTCAACAGTAGAATGATCCACACCTACTCTTTTTTTTTTTTTATTTTTTTTATTTTTGTATTCATTTTTCCAAATTACCCCCCCTCCCTCTATTCCCTCCCCCCGATGACAGGCAATCCCATACATTTTACATGTGTTACAATATAGTCTAGGTACAATACATGTGTGCGAATATCATTTTCTTGTTGCACAATAAACATTAGAATCCGAAGGTACATGCAACCTGGGCAGACAGATATTAGTGCTAACAATTTACATTCACTTCCCAGTGTTTCTTCTCTGGGTGTAGCTACCTCTGTCCATCATTGATCAACTGGAAGTGAGTTGGATCTTCTTTATGTTGAAGATTTCCACTTCCATCAGAATACATCCTCATACAGTATTGTTGTTGAAGTGTACAGTGATCTTCTGGTTCTGCTCATTTCACTCAGCATCAGTTGATTTAAGTCTCTCCAAGCCTCTCTGTATTCCTCCTGCTGGTCATTTCTTACAGAGCAATAATATTCCATAACCTTCATATACCACAATTTACCCAACCATTCTCCAACTGATGGACATCCATTCATCTTCCAGTTTCTAGCTACCACAAAAAGAGCTGCCACAAACATTTTGGCACATATATGTCTCTTTCCACTCTTTAGTATTTCTTTGGGATATAATCCCAGTAGTAGCGCTGCTGGGTCAAAGGGTATGCACAGTTTGATAACTTTTTGGGCATAATTCCAGATTGCTCTCCAGAATGGCTGGATTCTTTCGCAACTCCACCAGCAATGTATTAGTGTCCCAATTTCCCCACATCCCCTCCAACATTTATCATTATTTGTTCCTGTCATCTTAGCCAATCTGACAGGGATCCACACCTACTCTTAAGGATTTATGATAAAAAAAAAAAAAAAATCCTATCAATAGCCAGAGAGCAAACTGATTGTTTCTGAATACAGACTGAAACCTCACTCTCTCTTTCTCTTTCCATTTCATTCTCAGCCATTCGCAAACTGGTGGGCATCTACTCACTTTCCAATTTCTTGGCACTACAAAAAATGCTGTCACAAACATTTTTGTACATGTGAGTCCCTTTCCCTCCTTTAAGATCTGTTTGGGATATAAACCCAGTACAAATACTTCTAGATAATTCTTTAAGCTTAGTTCCAAATTTCCCTTAAGAATGGTTGGATACATTCACAATTCCACCAATAATGTATTAGTGTCACAGTTTTCCCACATCCCCTCCAACATTCATCATTATATTTTCCTGTCATCTTAGCCAATTTAAGGGGTGCGTAGTAATATGTCAGAGTTGTATTAATTTGTATTTCTCTGATTAGTAATGATTTAGAGCACCTTTTCATATGACTAAGAAATTTTAATTTTAAATTTTAATTTCTTCATCTGAAGTTGTCTATTTATATCCTTTGATCATTTATCAATTGGAGAATGGCTTGATTTGGAAATAAAACAATTTTAAATGAAAAAAAAAAGATTCTTCAATGTCTTCAGCATTTGATCAAATTTAGTTGCTTTTCTCATTAGTTCTCTCTCTACTTCCCCAAATTATATAAAAAAGACTGAAGTTAAAGTCAAAATGTAGCCTTTCTCCTACCACTGATGGAAGAAGAAAGTCATTTCAGAACTCTTCAGAGATCTCTTCAATTTTTGATTTTCAGATTTTGGCTTTATTTCCATTTCAACCTCTCTAAATGATCTGGATTAATTTGTCCTTTTTTTCAACTTTCCTGTAAATCTGTTTCCATATCAATGCTTTTTATTGTTTAAAGAAAGTATATGGTACATAATACTTTTGCAACATCTCTATTTTTTATAATCTAATTTAATAATGTCAACCAACTCTTTGGTGAAGGAAAAAATATTATTACTTGATCCTGGGATCATGGGATAGTTGACATTTGAATTGTGTCTTGAAGGATAGAAACAATTTCTTTTTAAAATTTTATTTAATATTTTATTTTTCCCCAATTACATGTAAAAACAATTTTAGCATTCATTAAAAATGAGTTCCAAATTGTTTCTTTCCCTTTCTCTCCATCCTCCTCATTGAACAGGGAAGCAAGTTTCTATGAATTATATATGTATAGACATGCAAATTATATTTCCATATTAGTCATAATGTACAAGAAAACAGCAACCCCTCCAAAGAATGAAGTTTTAAAAAAGCATGCTTGATCTGTATTTGGAAACCATTTCTGTACCTTCTTCTATGGTGAAGGATAGAATTTTTCATCAATGTTGTTTTGGATCATTATATTGCTGAGTAGCTAAGGCATTTCCAGTTGATTATCTTACAATATTGCTGTTACTGGATATAATGTTCTTGTTCTGTGTATTTAAATTTACATTAATTCATATAAGTCTTTCCAGATTTTTGTGAAAGCATCCTTATCATTTCTTATTGTACAGTAGTGTTCCATAACAACCATATATTGCAATTTATTCAGCTATTCCCCAGTTGATGGGTATTTCCTGAATTTCTAATATTTTTGACACCAGAAAAGAGCAGCTATAAGTTTTTGTACATATAGATCCTTTTCCTTTTTGTTTCTTATCTCTTTTAGGATTTCTCATTCAAAGGATATGTAGGGTTTTATAGTCCTTTGGACATAGCACCAAATTGTTAAACACAATGATTGAATTAGTTCACAACTCCACCAACAATTCATTAACATTTCAGTTTCTCCACATTCCCAAGGATAGGTTCAATTTCAAAAGAAGAAACTAATCTCATGGATTTTTCAGCAAATTTTATAGGATTAATAATGTCAAACAAGTGTGAAATATAGAATACATTATGGATGAAGGCAGAGAATTTGTTTGGAAACTAGTGCACCTGAAGGGGGAGAGGATGAAATAGGATATGAAGGTAGAGAAGCAATGCATGTGTGTTATCTTTAAAGGACAATGTATTTGAGTGGTATCTGAGTTGTACTTTAATAACGAGGCAAGGAGTTGTATTTATTTATTTACTTACTTATTTTTTTGCCAGGCAATAAGAAGTTAATGAACATAAAAAAATATAAATAAAATACAAATGGAGATAGATACAAGAAATTTTGGATATAGAAAATGTGAGATTTGATAAGTAATTTGTTGCTAAGAACTGAGAAAGGTGAGGGAGAAGAATACAAAAAAGAAAATTTGGGAATGAAAGAATAATTATCTTTTCAGAGCAGAGGAAGATACCTGCATTGAAGTGATCATGAATATAGAGGGCCAAATATGGCACTTGGTTCTATGAACAAAAAGGGAAAAAAAAGGAAACAGCTTGTATAGCTTGATTTCCATAGACCCTTGTTATAAATTCACTACATAGTTTGTTACACTGCAAAACATAAGTGAACATTGATATTCACATTCTACATGAGTAGTTTGCTGATTTTTGATGATGAATATAATGTAAGTCAGTTCTCTGGAGGTTTCTGACTTTGAATTCTCATATCACTGATATCTTGTTATTAAAAAAACTTTGGATTAAGATAAAATGCTACTTGAAGCTAAAAGGTAAGCTGTTCAACTAATTACTTGACAAGTTTTAAAAGATATTTTGAGAAAACAAATAGGGGAAAAACTTTAAAAACATAATAATAATCATGAAGTGATGATGATGTAGTGCTCAGTTCCTTGACTATTGACACCAAAAAGAAATAAACATATGGCTGAGAAATGGTGTTATCTTTCCCCCTTATCAGTATGATGCATTGTTGGACGAAGGTGGGGATATTCTCTTCTTGGATGCATGGAACATCACAATAATATAATAAATGTAATCAGTTTATTATTATTCACACAAAAAGAAAGGGGTGTATTGTCACAGGTTGGCAATGACTGCCAATGGAAATGTTCTTAAGTTATTTATGGTTACTGCCCAATTCCACAACCTGAAGAACATTGTCTGAAGAACTGGTACATCCACTGTCACACATGAAACAAAAATAATTTTGTGAGAACAAGAAATCTGCTTATGAGAATGGATTAGTGGTGTCACTCAAATAGCGCATTGACTTATGTAGAGAGCCACAAATAGTGGGAGAACTCTGGGTAAGGTATAAGACTCTTTAGCTCAGAGGGAATCTGCTGACAATATTTGGTTCATCTTTCTATTTCCCCTAAGTGTTACCAAGTGTCAAAGAGTCATCTACATATAATAGCAAGTTATTTATGTAGTCCCACATGAGCAGTATATAGTTAGCACATATTCAGTGTTTCTATAGTTATATAAGGGCATTAGGGCATATAAGGCTGAGAGAATTTGGAATAAATGGACTCCATGTTTGCCCATCTACATGAGTCTTGCCTCATCACTCCTCTTCTAAGACCAAGGACTTGTTCTGGTAAAAACTAGGGAGTTTACAGGGTACGTGTGTGTGTCTGGCAGCCATGAGTGTGACACCTTTGGAGACGTCAAGAAATTTCCTGTCAATTTTCTGGATTACCAGTAAGCAAATTGCTATGTAGAATGTATCTTCTATCTTAATCTAGAAGGAATGTTTAATCTAGAAAACGGAAGAATATGAGTTTGGATATAAACTTGGAAGCAATTTTGGAGGCCACCGAATCTTAACTTTTATTTTTACAAATTGAGTCATGGAAAGCATCTTAGGTAGGATCTGAACTCATGTCTTCTATACCACTTTGACTGTTGAACCACCTGGCTATCTTAACTAGCCTTTATGTGATATTTTAAGGCCAGTAAAGCACTTTACATGTTATCTCATTTGATGAAATCTTTGAGGTAGGAGCTATTATTATTCCAGTTTTACATATAAAGAAGCTGAAACATAAAAACTTAGTTTTCCTAGTCCAAATTTGATATCCTAAGCAGAGAATCATCTAGGTGCCCCTCTGACAGTAAAAACTGGATGTATAAAGAGAAAAAGTGTAAAATCCCAGATTCCAATAGGCTCATACTAACTGGATGAGATAACATATAAAAGAAAAACCAAAGACCTGGAAGTCTTTTTTTAAAATGTAGCTTTTTTTATTTCATTGAATGGCTGCAGCCAAGAATAACTTACCCAGCCACAATGAGCATTTTCTTCCAGGAAAGAAGATGGACAGTCAATGAAATAGGTAAATTCCATCTAGTTCTGACCAAAAAAAAAAAAAAAATATATATATATATATATATATATATGGAACTAAACAATAAGTTTGATCTCCAAATATAGAACTCAAGAGAAACATAAAAATGTAAAAAGAAATCTTGGGAACTATATTTCTGTTATGCACATACATAAAGAATACATGTATAATCTGATTTTACTATTACAGTATAAAAAAGAATCTAGAGGTCGAAAATAAATTGTAGCAGAAAAAAGGGAACAGTGGAGATACTACATCTTACAAAGAGGCAAAGGAAACCTATTATATCTGAGGGAAAGAAGGGAAGGGGATGAACATAGTGTGAATCTTATTTTCATCAGAAGTGGCTCAAAGATAAAAAATTAGACATATTTGATTTACAGAGAAACTTCTTCCACCTCATTGCAAAGTGAGAGGGGAAAAGCAAAAAGGGAAGGAGTAGGCTAAATAGAAGGGAAAACAAAAATTGTGAGGGAAAGGTTTAAAAAAGGGGGAGGGACTCTAAGGGGGAATGAGGGATCCTAAAGAGGGAGAGCTATGTGAGGCAAGTGGTGCTCACAAGCTTAATATTGGAGATGGGAGTAAGGAGAAAAGGAAAGAGAAAAGAATAATCTGGGGTTAAAAAGATGGCAGAAATACAGAATCAGTAATTTTAACCATAAATGTGAACGGGGTAAATTCCCCCATAAAGAGAAAGTGGATAGTAGACTGGATTAAAAGCCAGAAAACTAGAATATGTTGTTTACAGGAAACACACTTGAAGCAGGGCAATATATACAGAGTAAAGGTACATAGAACACTAGAAAAGTTAGGTATGATAGATAGATCTTTGGAGAAAACTGAATGGAGACAGAAAGGAGTACACTTTCTTCTCAGCAGTTCATGGAACCTATACAAAAATTGATCATATACTAGGACATAAAAACCTCAAATTTAAGTGCAGAAAGGCAGAAATAGTAAATGCATCCTTTTCAGATCACAATGCAATAAAATTATACATTCAATAAAAATCCAGGGGGAAATAGACCAAACAGTAACTGGAAACTAAATAATCTCATCCTAAAGAATGATTGGGTGAAACAGCAAATCACAGACACAATGAACAATTTCACCCAAGAGAAGGACAATAATGAGACATATACCAAAATGTGTGGGATGCAGCCAAAATAGTAATAAGCAGGAATTTTATATCTCTAGAGGCCTGCTTGCAAAAATGGAGGAGAAAATCAACGTATTAGGCTTGCAATTAAAAAAGCTAGAGAAAGAGCAAATTAAAAAACCCCAATTAAACCCTAAACTTGAAATTCTATAATTAAAAGGAGAGCTTAATAAAATTGAAAGTAAAAAACAAAAACAAACAAACAAACAAACAAAAAACTATTGAATTAATAAATAAAATTAGAGTTGGTTCTATGAAAAAACCAACAAAATAGGTAAACCCTTGATAAATTTGATTAGAAAAAGGAAAATTAAACTGTTAGTCTTAAAAATGAAAAGGGAAAACTTGCCACTAATGAAAAGGAAATTAGATAAATAATTAGGAGTTACTTTACCCAACTTTATGCCAATAAATTTCATAACTTAAATGAAATGGATGAATACCTTCAAAAATATATAGCTTGTACAGATTAACAAAAGAAGAAGTAAACTGGTTAAAAGTCCCATTTTAGAAAAAGAAATAGAACAAACTATTAATCAATTCCCTAAGAAAAAATCCCTAGGACCAGATGGATTTACATGTGAATTCTACCAAATATTTAAAAAATAATTAACTCCAATGCTATATAAACTACTTGAAAAAATAGGGATTGAAAGATTCCTACCAAACTCCTTTTATGACACAGATGTGGTACTGATACTTAAACCAGGTAGGATGAAAACAGAAAGAAAATTATAGACCAATTGCTCTAATGAACACTGATGCAAAAATCTTAAATAAAATACTAGCATAACGATTACAGAAAATCATCTCCAGGATGATATACCATGAACAAGTAGGCCCTGAAACAACAGAATCTCATGGGACCTGGCCATACCCACCCAACATTTGGAGTGAGTTAACATGATCCCAGCAGAGACATCACTTTGTGATTTGTAGAGGAAGCTTGGAAAACCTCTCTTGCCCTAAAAGCAGATCCTAACTTTTTCAAAAAGTGAGTAAAAAAGCAAAGAGAACTCTAACCATAGATAGTTTCTATGGTGAAAGGCAACAGATTTCAAACACTGAGGAGATTAAAAAGCAGATTATCTCCAGAAAAAGCCCCAGAAGGGGGTATAACCTGATCTTCATCACATATTCACCATTTCTCCTCGAATAAATTAAAAAGTATCTTAAAAGGGAGCTAGAAAAAAAGTGGGAAAGGAAAGAAAAACTTTGCAGGAGAGTTTGGAAAAGGCATATAACTCATTAAAAGATAAATTTGACAAAATAGAAAAAAGAAAATAACTCCATGAAAAACAGAATTTGTGAAATGTAAAAAAAAATTCCATAGAACAAAACAACTCATTTAAAAACTCAATTGGGCAAATACAACAAGAAGTAAAAAAAAAATGAAGAAATTATTCACTAAAAATCAGAAATGGAAATGAATGCCTCAATGAGACATCAAGAATCAGTCAAGCAAACCCCAAAAAATTAAAAAATAGAAAAAAAATGTAAAATACCTTATTGGGAAAAGAGCTAACCTTGAAAATAAATCTAGGAGAGACAATCTAAAGATTATTGGATTCACTGAAAACCATGATGAAAAAAAGAGCTTAGACACTATTTTTCAGGAAATATCAAAGAGAACTGTCCTGATGTCATAGAATTAGAAGATAAAATAGTCTTTGAAAGAATTCACCAAACACCTCCTAAAAGAGACCCCAAAATTAAAACTCCAAGGAATATCATGGCTAAACTTCAGAACTATCAGGCCAAGAAAAAAATATTACAAGCAACCAGAAACAAAAGAAAACACAATAAACAAACAAACAAAAATAATTCAAATACCAAGGAGCCGCAAGGATTACTCAGGATCTAGCAGCTTCTACCTTAAAGAATTAAAGGGCCTGGAATCTGATATTCTGAAAGTTAAAGGAACTTGGAATGCAGCCAAGAATAAACTACCCCACTAAACTGATAATTTTCTTCCAGGGAAGAAGATGATCATTCAGTGAAACAGGTGAATTGCATTCATTTCTGATGAAAAGTCCAGAGCTAAATAAAAATTTGAGCTCCAAATAGAAGACTCAAGAGAAGCATAAAAAGGTTAAAAAGAACTCTTGGGAACTGTATTTCTGTTATGGGTATACATGTATGATTTGTGCATGTATAATTTGATTTTATTGTTATAATATAAAAAGGTAGAGTTGGAAAGGGGATTTTACCAGAAAAAGGGATAAGTGAAGGTAATACGAGGGAAATTACATTTCAGAAAGAGGCATAGAAAACCTATTATATTTTAGAAAAAGAAAGGTGGGGGATGACTATTGTATGAATCTTGCTCTCATTAGAATTGGCTCAAAGAGAAAATAATAGACATATTTGGTTTCAAAGAGAAACTTCTCTTTCCTTATAATAAAAGTGGGAAGGGGAAGGTGAAATGGGAAGGGGTAGGCTACATAGAAGGCAAAACAGAAATATTCCAGGAAAGCTATGAGAAAGGGGGAAGAATTCTAAAGGGGGAGGATTTTAAAGGGCTCTCCTTTTGCAGAGGCTACTTGAGACAAGTGGTGCTCATAAGTTAAACACTGGGGAGGAGGGAAGGGGAGGGAAAAAAAAAGAGAAAATTATAATCTGAGAGTAATAAGATGGCAGGAAATACAGAATTAGTAGTTTAACCATAAATGTGAATGGGGTGAACTCTCCCATAAAGCAGAAGTGGATAGCAGACTGGATTAAAAGCCAGAATCCTACAATATGCTGTTTAAGAAAAACATTTAAAGCAGAGTAATACATACAGAATAAAGGCAAAAGACTAGAACAGAATCTATTATGCTTCAGGTGAAGTAAAAAAAGCAGGGTAGCCATCCTGATCTCAGATCAAGCCAAAGCAAAAATTGATCTAATTAAAACAGATAAGGAAGGAAACTATATCTTGCTAAAGGGTAACATAGATAATGAAACAATATCAACACTAACTATATATGCACCAAGTGGTATAGCATGGAAATTCCTAAAGGAGAAGTTAAGAAAATTGCAAGAAGAAACACACAGAAAAACTATAATAGTGGGAGATCTCAACCTTGCTCTCTCAGAACTAGGTAAATCAACACATATGATAAAAAAGAAAAAAGTTAAAGAGGTAAATAGAATACTTGAAAAGTTAGGTGTGATGAATCTTTGAAGAAAACTGAATGAAGTCAGAAAGGATTACACTTTCTTCTTGGCAGTTTGTGGAACTTATACAAAAATTGATCATATATTAGAGCATAAAAACCTCAAAATCAAATGCAAAAAGGCAGAAATTATAAATAGATTTTTTTCAGATCACAATGCAATAAAAATTACATTCAATTAAAGGCCAGGTAATGTAGACCAAAAAGTAATTGGAAACTAAATAATCTCATCCTAAAGTGAAACAGTAAATCATAGACACAATTAACAATTTCATCCAAGAGAATGACAATAATGAGACAACATACTAAAATTTGTGGGATGCAGCCAAAGTAGTAATAAGGTTAAATTTTACATCTCTAGACACATACTTGCATAAAATAGAGAAATAGAAGATCAATGAATTTGACTTGCAACTAAAAAAGCTAGAAAAAGAGCAAATTAAAAACCTCCAACCAAATACCAAACTTGAAATTCTCAAAATAAAAGGAGAGATTAATAAAATTGACAGTTAAAAAAAAACAAAAAACTACTGAATTAATTAATAAAACTTAGAGTTAGTTTTATGAAAAAACCAACAAAATAGATAAACCATTAGTAAATTTGATAAGAAAAAAGAAAGAGTAAAGTCAAATTGTTAGTGTGAAAAATGTCTTTCTACTAAAAAAGAGGAAATTAGAGCAATAATTAGGATTTATTTGGTCCAACTTTATGTGTAGAGGGTAGTAGATATTGGGGAACTCTGGGTAAGGTTTAAGACTCTTTAGCCCAGAGGGAACCTGCTGACAAAGGCTGGTTAGGCTCCCCATCTCTTTTTGGTGAGTCTTACCCTTCCTGAGAAGTCAAGGAGTGTGCTATGGTGATGTGGTGATGTAATAGTTCTATAGTTGGCACATGGTCAGTGTGCTGTAGTAATGTAATTGTACTAAGAGATTTCGGGGCTGAGAGAATTTGAAGTAAATAGACTTCACCTTTGACCATCCTCATGGGTCTCCTGCCTTCTTCATCGCTCTAAGACTAAGGACTAAGTGCTGGTCCCATGATCATCCAGAGAGCTAGTCCAGATAAATTTTGGCACCTGGCTTGAGGGCTTTAGAAAACATTTTAGCACCCCAATTTGGGAGCACTAGAAAGCATAGTACATTTATGCCAATAAATTTGATAACCTAAGTGAGATGGAGGAATATCTACAAAAATATAGATTGCCCAGATTAACAGAGGAGGAAGTAAATTACTTCAATAGTTCCATTAAAGGAATACTTGGAATTTATAGTAAAAATTAAATTAGTGTTTGATGATTGATTCACAAAGTGAACCTGACATGCATCTTTGGGAAAATAAACTAAGATAATGGAATGATATGTACATTTAAAAATATTCATCAATGAAAATGGACTTTGCCTTAAAATAGTCAATAGCATGCATCTATTTAAAACCATTAGCAAGGGGCCAGCTAGGTGGCACAATTCAGAGTACCAGCCCTGAATTCAGGAGGACATGAGTTCAAATCCAGTCTCAGACACTTAACACTTCCTATCTGTGTGACCCTGGGCAAGTCACTTAACCCCAGCCTCAGAAAAAAAATCAAACAAAAAACAAAAACAAAAACAAAAACAAAAAAAGTATCAAGCATCATATGTAATGGAGATAAACTGGAACTATTCCCAGTAAAATCAGGGGTGAAAAAATATTTCCCATTATCATCATTACTATTCAATAATGTATTAGAAATCCTAGGTTTGGCAATAAGAGAAGAAAGAGAAATTAAAGGAATTACAGTAGGTAATGAAGAAATCAAATTATCATTCTTTGCAGATGATACGATGGTATATTTAGAGAAGCCCCCAGATTCTACTAAAAAGCCAGAAATAATGCACACCTTTAGCAAAGTTGCATGATACAAAATAAATCCACATTAATACTCAGCATTTTTATACATCACTAATAAAATCCAACAGCAAGAGATACAAAGAGAAATTCCATTTAAAATAACTGTTAATAGTATAAAATATTTGGGAATCTATCTGCCAAGGGAAAATCAGGAATTATATGAGCTAAACTACAAAACAATTTCCACACAAATAAAGTCAGATCTAAACTATTAGAAAAATATCAAGTGCTCTTAGATAGGTTGAATGAATATCATAAAGATGACAATACCAAAATTAATCTATTTATTTAGTGCTATACCAATCAAACCCCCAAGAAACTATTTTACTGATCTCGAAAAAAATAACAACAGAATAAATCTGGAAGAATGAAAGGTCAAGAATTTCAAGGGAACTAATGAAAAAAAAAAAATCAAATGAAGGTGGCCTACTTGTACTAAATCTAAAACTATATTATAAAGCAGCAGTCATCAAAACCATTTGATACTGGCTAAGAAATCGAGTAGCTGATCAGCAAAATAGGTTACATTCACAGGACAAAATAGTCAATGATTATAGTAATCTAGTATTTGACAAATACGAAGACCCCAGCTTTTGCGATAAGAACTCATTTTTTTGGCAAAAACTGCTGGGAAAATTGGAAACTAGTATGGGAGAAACTAGGCATTGACCATGCTTAAAACGATAGATAAGTTTGAAATGAGCTCATGATCTAGACATAAAGAATGATATTATAAACAAATTAGAATTACATAGGATAGTTTACCTCTTAGACCTTTGGAGAAGAAAGCAATTTGTGTCCAAAGAAGAACTAGAGATCATTATTGATCACAAAATAATTTTGATTATATTAAGTTAAAAAGGTTTTATATAAACAAAACTAATGCAGACAAGATTAGAAGGGAAGCAAAAATCTGGGAAAAGTATTTTTACATTCAAATATTCTTATAAAGGCATAATTTCCAAAATGTATAGAGAATTGATTCAAATTTGTAAGAAATTAAAGCCTTCTCCAATTGATAAATGGTCAAAGGATATGAAAAGGCTATTTTCAGACAAAGAAATTGAAACTATTTGTAGTCATATGAAAAAATGCTTCAAATCACTATTGATAAGAGAAATGCAAATTAAGTCAACTCTGAGATACCATTACACACCTCTCAGATTGGTTAAGATGACAGGAAAAGATAATGATGAATACTGGAGAGGATGTGGGAAAACTAGGTCACTGATACATTTTTGGTGGAAATGTGAACAAATCTAATCATTCTGAAGAATAATTTGGAACTATGCTCAAATTGTACATAAAGCACAGTTTGTTCTAGTAGTATTGCTGCTGGGCTTATATCCCAAAGAGATCTTAAAAGTAGGAAAGGTACCCACACATGTAAAAATGTTTGGGGCAAGCTTTTTTGTAGTGGTTAGAAACTGGAAACCAAATGGATGCTCATCAACTGGAGAATAGCTGCATAAATTATGGTATATGAATGTTATGGAACATTATTGTTCTGTAACTAATGACCAACAGGAGGATTTCAGAGAGGCCTGAAGAGACCTGCATCAATTGATGCTAAGTGAAATGAGCAGAATCAGCAGATCACTATATATGGCAACAACAAGACTATATGATAATCAATTCTGATGGACATGGCTCTCTTCAACAATGAGATGATTCAAACCAGATCCAATTGTTCACTAATGAAGAGAGCCATCTACATCCAGAGAAAGGTCTATAGAAACTGAGTGTGAAACACAACATAGCATTCTCACTCTTTCTGTTGTTGTTTGTTTGCATTTTGACTTCTTTCTTAGTTTTTTTTTCTTCTTGATCTGATTTTTCTTGTGCAACAAGATAACTGTATAAATATGTATATATATATATATATATATATATATATATATATATATATATATATATATATATATACATATTTTGAAATCAACATATTTTAATATATTTAACATGTATTAGACTACCTGCCATCTAGAGTAGGGGGGAAGGAGGGGTAATTTAGAATGGAAGGTTTTGCAAGGGTTAGTGTTGAAAAATTACCCATGCGTATGTTTTATAAATAAAACCTATGAAATAAAGAATGCTTAGATTTGGAGTCTAAAAGAGGGATTTGAACATGACAATTATCATCTCTGTGACCTTAGGTCAGTTACTAAAAATCTCTGTACCTCAGTTTACTAATCTGTAAAATAAAATAAAAATTGGACTACATGATCTTTTAGATGTTTCCCAATGCTATATTTATGTTCCATATTCATTCTGTATGGTAAACTGCATGATACACTGTAATTATAGATAGTCTCAGAGCCAGAAAGTGCTGGGTTCAAGTCCCATCTCTTATATGTACTGCATAAATGACTCTTGGAAAGCAACACAACATCTCAGTGATCTAGGCATCTCCCTAAGAGAGCAAGTGGCAGTGAGAGGGCCAGTCTGATTCATCAAAGGAGTTTCTTCATCTGGGAGTTTTTTTTTTAATTAAAATTTTTTATTTTCAAAACATATGCATGAATAACATTTCAATATTGACTCTTGCAAAAACTTTTGTTCCATATTTCCTCCCCTATTTCCCCCATATCTTATCCTAGATGGCAAGTAATCTGATATATGTGAAATTAAACATGTTAAATATATATATATATATATAAAAGAAAATGAGAAAGGAAAAAAAATGCAAGCAAACAACAACAGAAAGAATGAGAATATCATTTATGATCTGGTATGGGCCAGAACTCTGAAACAAGGATTCTTACAAGATGTTAAGTCAGTGGAATTGATGGGACAATGGTTATCTAGTTTAGCATGGTGCTTCTCTAAGCAAGTATGATTGATTTAATCTTACAACAAATAATGATTTTTTTAGTGATATAATGACTGGTTTATACTCAGTTGTAGAGCATATAAGCTAGGAACCTCAGCCAGATTCATTCAGAAGGCAGTGAAGACAGGTGGGAGCTCAAGCTCTTGGAACCAAAGAGAGAGATTCAATTCCATTTTCAGTCAGGCTCCTGGTGGCTGGCCTGGCTTCCTGCACTTCTCCACTGAAACCAAGACTCCTGAAGGATCTCAAAGAATCTAGCTAAGCTTTAGGCAAGGAAACTAGATTTTGAAAGAGACAATAAAGGATTTGGACTTTAATACCTGGCTATTCTCATGGTGATTACTCTACTGAAACAAAGGCTGCCCCAAGACCTCCAGAAAACCAAACCAAGAACATTACATTTTGGCGTCTGAACATGGGACTAAGAACCTATATCTATGACTTAGAAATTAGGATATGTACAAAAATAGACAAGAATGAAATTTATAAGAGCTAAACTAGTATTGCAGCTGAAATGGGACAAATGTTTAGAAAGGAGCCTTTTCCAATTCAAGAAAAATATGTAGAGAGCACTGTTAGACTTATGAAAAACCAAGGTTTGATTGTAACTTGGATGCAGATCATTAAACTCTTCAAAATCTTACACATCTACTTGCTTTTCTAAGGAAAAATAATTAGGTCCAGACCAATAGAAATTAGTAGGAGAGCAATTATGTGAATACTACAATAATAATGGCCCTGATTCAAATCCTAAAGAAACACTTTATACATATAACTTAATACAACTGGCTTTAAGGAATTATATAAGTATTAGCATAAGAAAAAAGAAAAAAAGGACAGGAGGGGGAGGATACAGACAAACTAAGTAAAAAGCATGAAGACTTAGACAAAAAAGAAGTTAAGTTCAATTCTGATGAAATTAAGGAGTGTGGTGCTTCACAGCAGGAGCCAGTAGGGCATTTCCCTAACCCTTGACCTACCCCCCTCAATTAACCTTTCATGGGTGGAGGGAGAAGGAGGAGGGTGAGGGGCAGTGGACACCATCTGCACCACCCATGAAGAGCTTTGTCCACCCCCATGAAAAAATTACAAAAGGCACTAGTTAAAACTAAAAAAGGATAGGATATATCTGATTTAAAAATAAATGCATATCCTGTGATTGAAGAATTTGATCCTTCAGGTCAAGTCAGGAGAAGATACACTCCCTTTGATCTAGAAATTATTAAAGATTTGAAAAAGGGTTGCACTCTTTATTGTGGCTACATCATCTTATGTTAAGATGATATTAGAGAATTTGGCTTATGAAATTTTAACCCCTAGTAATTGGAAATCCATAGCAAGGACATGTTTAGAACCTAGACAAAACTTGTTGTGACTTTTGGAGTATAGTGAATTATGTAGAATACAAGTCCAACAAAATAGGCAAGCTGGAGTTAATATACAAATTACCTTTGACCAACTAGCAGGTAAAGCTCAGTATGCAGACACTTCAGCACAGATTAATTACCCCATAGCAGCATATGAGCAAATTGCTGCTACTGTTATAAAAGCATGGGGCTTCCTCCCAGAAAACAAAATAGAGTGGAAGCCTTCACAAAAATAGAGCAAGGTCCAAATGAACCCTTTGCTGATTTTGTGGGATGCCTACAAACAGCTGTCATATGAATGATTGGAGAAAATGCAGCTACAGGAATTATAATAAGACAACTGGCTAAGGAAAATGCTAATGAACTTTTTAGAAGAATTATGTGGGGACTACACAAGGATGCTCCTTTAGAGGAGATCATAAGATGCTATGCCACAGAGGGCACAAATGCCTTTTATACCCAGGATATGATTCAAAACATGGGAAGACAGGGTCCCTATTGGCAAGGGACTTCAGAGAGACTCATCAATGCTTTCAGTGTGGCAAAGTAGGGAATCTGAAAGCTCAGTGTAGGCATAGAGATAGAGTAAGAAAATAGGGTGAGAGATTAATATCCAAACCCTGTGTCCAAAATGCAACAAGGGCTTCCAGTGGGCTTCAGAATGTAGATTGACCCAGGGAAATAAGGGGCAGAGCCCAGCTCCAGAGTCCCAAACAAAAAACAGGTGGGGCATGATGGCAGCTGAGTTTACACCCAGAGAATCTTTAGAAACTCAATACTCTGATAAGATCAATTAGCAGAGAAGCAATCTGATAGAAAAAAGGGATTACATGATCAATCAGCCAAAAAGCAATCAATCAGATGGGAGAAAGGGATTACATTTTGGGAGAATATAGGTTTTTTTAAATGTAACATAAGGGCAGTGCAAGCAGCTCCAATGTAATTTCCAGGTGATGTGGAGTGATCTAGAAAGTGGTAAATGGAAAGGACTAGATAGGTTAACTGCTTGGGAGAAAGGGTTTGCTTGTATCTCTACACATGGAGAAGGAATCAGATGGGTGTGAATGAGCCATATTCACCTTGTCCATTAGAAAGACAGAAAAAAGAGAAGACCCTCAAAACAAAGGAGAAGACCTAAAAAACATTTGACACTGAAAGAGCATGGCTGATAATGAGACTGTTACAGAACTTCAAAACCAGGAGGAATCATTGGATTTCCCGAAATAAAAATTGTTGATAAGTCTGTTGCTGAATTTCAAAACTAGCAGGAATAATTGGATTCCCTGAGATATGAAGTAATGGACAATAGATTTCTTTTGGACTATTTATAGGATTTATAATCCCTCATGTTGGTGTGCTTATGTAATTTATGTAATTATGTGTAATATCTTCCATATTGATGGATTTATATATACCTGTTTCAAGTGAGACCCTTCAGAAACCCAATAATTTGGTTTGATTTCTCATTTTCCTTTGGTTTTAATCTTTCTTCCTGTGATGTCAGGGAGGGAGTGATCACCTCCTTTTTTGGTGTTTTCACCCCTTTTTTGAGGAGTCAGGGAAGGCATGAAAACCTCCTTGAGGTTCTTACCTCCCTGAGAAGCCAGGGAGGGCATGACTACCTATGTTCTAAAACAAAAGAAAGCAGGAGATGTTATGGGTCAGAATTCTGAAATAAGGATTCTTACAAGATGTTAAGTCAGTGGAATTGATGAGACAATGGTTATCTAATTGCATGGTACTTAATAGTTCTCTAAGTTCAGTATGATTGATTTAATTTTACAACAAATAATGGTTTCCTAGTGATATAATGGCTGGTTTATACTCAGTTGCAGAGCATATAAGCTAGGAACCTCAGCCAGATTCATTCAGAAGGCAGAGAAGACAGGTGGGAGCTCAAGCTCTTGGAACCAAAGAGAGAGATTCAATTCCATCTTAGGTCAGACTCCTGGTGGCTGGCTTGGCCTCCTGCACTTCTCCCCTGAAACCAAGACTCCTGAAGGATCTCAAAAAAAGCTAGCTGGGCCCTAGTTAAGGAAACTAGATTTTGAAAGAGACAATAAAGAATTTGGACTTTAATACCTGGCTATTCTCATGGTAATTACTCTACTGAAATGAAGGCTGCCCTAAGACATCCAGAAAACCGAACCAAGAACGATACAGTGATCTAGACTCAGTTCCCACAATCCTATCTTTGGATGTAGATAACTCTCTTCACCAAAAAAACAAAAACAAAAACAAAACAACAACAACAACAAAAAAAAACATTGTTATTGGTTTGAGTCATCTCATTATTAAAGCCAACCATATCCATCAGATATCATAATTTTGTTATGGCTGTGTATAATGATCTCTTCGTTCTGCTCACTTCATTTAGCATCAGTTCATATAAGTCTCCCCAGATCTCTTTGAAATTATTCTGCTAATTGTTTTTTATAGAATAGTAATTTCTCATAACACTCATATACCATTATCCAACTGATAAGTATCCACTCAGTTTCCAGTTTCTTGACACTGTAAAAAGTAGTGCATATGTGTGCCCCTTCCTTTCTTTAAGATCTCTTTGGGATATAAGCCTAGTAGAAACAATTCTGGATCAAAGGGAATGGAAAGTTTGATAACCTTTTGTGTGTAGTTCTAAATTGCTCTCCAGAATGGTTGGATCAGTTCACAGCACCATTATTATGTATTAGTATCCCACTTATCCCACATCCCCTTCAACATTCCTTATCTATTCCTGTCATCTTAGCCAATCTGAGAGGTGTGTTGTGGAATCTCAGAGTTGTCTTAATTTGCATTTCTCTGATCAATAATGATTTAGAACACTTTTTCATATGACTAGAGATGGTTTCAATCGCTTCATTTGAAAATTGTCTGTTCATATCCTTTGACCATTTATCAATTGGTGAATGACTTGAATTTTTATAAATTTGCATCAATTCTCCATATAGTTTAGAAATGAGTCCTTCATCAGAAACTTTGAATGTAAAAATTTTCCCCAGTTTATTGCTTCTCTGCTAATCTTTCCTCATTGGAATTGTCTGTATAAAATTTAACTTAATATAATGAATGAACTATTTTGTGTTTAATAATGTTTTTCAGTTCTTTGACCAGAAATCACTTCCTTCTCCACAGATTTGAGAGGTAAACTATCCTTTGTTCTTCCAAGTTGCTTATAATATCACTCTTTATATCTAAATCATGAACCCATTTCAATCTTATATTGGTTGGCAAAGAATATACAATGACAAATATTTATTTATTCAATTATATATGATTAGTAAACAAATTCTCCCTTCTATTTAAAAAATTATATTACATAAATCTGGGGGGGAGCTGAAAAAGTGGAATTAATTACCCTTTCAACAGTAGAATTCTCCTGCAGTTCCTCATAAAGGATGTTATTGGGAAAGTACTTTTACAAACCTTTGATAGGTAAGCCTTTATACAAGTTTGCTTCCATGAAAAATCCATTTCTCCTTCACTAAAAACTAGTACCATTTCTTATTCCATATTAAATAATAGATTGGATAGAAGAAAGAAATTTGGTATGTCCTTCTTTGACTCATGGGAATCTTAGATACTTTTTTTCCTTCTTACCACATTTTCTTATTCTTATCTTCACTCAAATCTATGTGAAGGCATGGACTTCTGCTTGGTTTCTTACATTATTGTGCCTGGCATATGTAATGTTCTTGCCATTGTAACTATTACTATCACCAATAATAGTGCCAATAACTTGCTCAGTATTTGGCAAGACAAAAGCTATGCTCTTTACTCCATTAAATGGGACATACTCATCAATAGACACCTGTTCAGTCACCATTTATTTAGCACTGCAAATGAGGACAGCTGTTGCAAAAGCACTAGTAACACTTATCATGTACAATTTAATAGAATAAGATTCACATTTAAATGCTTAGTGATATTACTCAGATGCTTTAAAAAAATTACTTGTCTTGGAGAATGTCTGAAATGACTGAAATCTTGTAGGAAGAGCACTAAAATTGCATATTGAGATGGCCATATCAATTAGACTGAGGGTAGCTACCCCAGGACTTAAAAGGATGACCAGATCTGTGTTCTTATCATAACTGAGACTTTATCAGGAGGACCCTCAGAAAAGGATAGGAAGCTCAAAGTGCCCAAATTAAGCATGCAGTTGCCTGTTGAATCTGAATTAGATGTACTTATAACAAACTAGAGTTCATGATATGTTTGCCTGACATCAATTTTGGAGCCTTATGCACAGTCACAATGCATGTATAAAATATGACAGGACATATATATATATATATATATATATATATATATATATATATATATATATATATATATGTGTTTGTGTGTGTGTGTGTGTGTGTGTGTGTGTTCACACGCACACACACACACACACACACACACACACACACACACATATATACAATGGCTGATTTTCTGTTTACCTTTCCAAAAGATCAATGTATCAGTGAAACATTTACAGAACAAAGTGGCAGGGAGAAACATTGAGGCCATTAAGATAACTTCAATAGCTGCACGTCAGTCTTATTTTGGTCCTTCTTCCTTTCTAACTAAATATATGTTTCTGTTCTAATAACAACTGGAAGATTCTGTGAACAGTCTCAAAACACATCAGCTAACATAACTACAGAATCCTTTCATCAAATATCCAAAGAGGAATCCAACCAATATGTGACAGAAATGAGGGCATATTCATTATGAAGTCAAATATTTGATGGTTACTTATATTTCCATGCTAAAACTTTTCTTTGTTGAAGGAACACCACTCTATCCCATTTCTCTTCATTTTCACTTGCTAGTTATGTTAGTTTTCATTTTTAGACATTTTTAGAGATTTGGCTCAGAGGACTATGGGATCATGATACCATTTCTTTATACTGTGAGTACAAAGCAGCAAAATACAGAGATTGATCAATCAATGAATCAATTAACAAGCATTCATTGTTAATTATTCTAGATATTGTCCTAGCTTTAAAATGAAATACTTCCTGTCTTTAGGAAATATACATTTTACTCACACACACACACACACACACACACACACACACACACACACACACACACACACACACATATAATCCATACAAAGTAAATTACAGAAACTTCAGACTATAAATCTTCTTGTTTCTGTAAAAAGAAAGATACCTTTGCCTTTCTTGTGGGAGTCAACCCAAAAAATATTGGTTCTTCTTTTTGTTGCTATGGGAATTAGTGTGACCATTGTTGGGAGTATGATAGAATATATTAGTTGAATCTTTTACACTGGTATCATTCAAACTCATAGTTGGTGATATTCCATTGATACAAGAAAGTGAGTGTACCCAGATATCACCTGAAACCTGAGAGATAGTATGTATGAGAGACATATCAGATCTAATAAGACCTAGATAACATTCATTACAGGTGAGCATCTAAACAATGAGTTCTAGTTACAGAAAATTGGCAGATGATGGTAGCATAAATTTAGTACTGAAAGGCCATTTAGTTCTCCTGCTTCATTTTAGAGATGGAGAGATTGAAACCAAGGAAGGTCAAGTGATTTGTCCAAAGTCATAAAGATACCAACATCAAAGGTAGGATTTGATAGGGTTTTTATCTCCAGAGTTAATTCTTTTCTTTTCTTTTCTTTTCTTTCTTTCTTTCTTTCTTTTTTTTTTTTTTTTTTAACACAGTGACTTTAAGAATTAGCTATAGTCTGTCACCCATTATTGCCTAACCTCTTGGATAATATGTTTTGTTTGTTCATGTAAGTGTAAATATAAGGAAGTATAGCATAGAAGAAAGATTACTGGCAAGTTAAAAGAGAGATCATAGGTTTACATTTTATTTTTTCTACTTGCTGTCTGCATGATCATTTAATTTACCTAATTTCTTATTTTTTTAAAAATTACTTTTTCCCAATCACATGTAAAATTTTTAAACATTCTTTTTAAAAAAAATTGAGTTCTAAATTTCCTCTTTCCCTCCTTCCCCTTACTCCTCCTTGAGAAGGCAAGTGATTTGATATGTTACACAAGCAAGTACAAACACATTTCCATGTTAGTCATGGTGTGAAAGAAAACACAGATCTCCATAAAGAAAGTAAAGTGAAGTAGGCTTTAATTCTCATTCAGTATCTATCAATTCTCTCTGGATATGAATAGCAATTTTCATTATGAGTCTTTCACAATTGTCATAGATCATTGTATTGATAAATATAGGTAAGTCATTCACAGCTGATCATTGTACAATATTGCTGCTACTATGTACAATGTCCTCCTGGTTCTGCCCACTTCATTTTGAATTTATGTAAGCCTTTCCAAATTTCTGAAAACATCCTGCTCATCTGATAACACAATGATGTTCCATCACAATCATAGAGCAGAACTTTTTCAGCCATTCCCCAAATGATGAGCATCCTCTCAACTTCAACTTGACCTTTCTTGGCCTCAGTTTTCTAATCTGTAAAATGAAGGGGTTGGGCTAGGCAGTCTCTGAGATTCCTTCCAGCTTAAACGTATTATATGTGATATGGAAATATATATGAGAGACAGTTGGAACTCTAATGTCTTTGGATATCCTTCCTGAAATTTACTATGAATTATGGGCCCCATCTAACACAATTATTTCTTAGGAGGTTAAGAGGGTGAAAATTTCCTTTAAAAGAAAATCATTATCTGAAATGTGGATGGTATAGAATCAATCCTATATATATACTGTGTACTGCCATAAATTATGACAATATTCATTGGATATAAAAGTGAGATAATATCCCATAGGGTGCTTTAAAACATGCATAATAATACACTCTTGGTGAAATGCCCCAAGTGTTCTGGAAATTAATTTGGAGCTATGCCCCCAAAGTTAATATTATGGAAAAAGCACTGATATTGATGGCAGAAGATCTACTAAAAAATTTAAAAGTGACTTTCTGCTTACATCTGTGATTTTATTCAAGTTATTTCATTGCCCTGAACCTCATTTTGTTCATCAATGAAGGGAACTGAGTTTTCAAGTAACTCTAAATTTTGCTTATTATTAATGTCATCCACATAACAGGAAGGCCTAAGTTAGATCATGTGATTATTCCAAAATTATCATATTCTAGTTATGCTTTCTTTTATCTCTCCTCTATGCTCCAACAGTTCCTTTTATATAATAGATGTTAAATCCAAATGTAGCAGATGATTCCTATTACACACTACTTCGGTGTCAAGAGGTACCCACAGAAAAGGCAGAAAGAGAGATCTCCTATAGACCTCTCATTTGAGTATTAATCTCTATCCCCTCTTCACCTGAGCATTAGTTGTTAAAAATCACACACAAAAGTGATGATTCAAAGTCAGTATCTGAAAAGAAGAGAGAAAAAATGTCTGCAAACACCAGCAAAAGGCTAATCAGTCAATGGACTTCTTACAACATGTTAGATTGTTATAAATGAATGAAGGAGATAAATATTGATGAGTTTTTCCTCTTGGAATGTTAATTCTAAATGAATTGCTATTATTATTTGCTTTGCTTTGCTTGCTCTGAGACATGTATGCATATTATTCTAGTTTATATTTGAATTTTCAACAAGAAAAGAAAACTCTGAAGATATTAGTATTTCAAACTGAGACTAAACTCTATTGCTCCAAATCCAACTTCATGAATAACTTACCCTCCTAAACCTCCCCCAAACCCTTTTTCTTCTGAAGAACATTTGATTTAAATTGTTTTTCCATTTCATTTTGAATTCATAATCTAATCTCTAGTAAAATGAGATCTCAAAGTCCTGTAAACTATTAGTTTGCATACTTTAGAAAACTGTCAGTATTAAAATGACATATGAAAAAAGAATAGTTGAAAGAGGAAGAAGACATTTTAAAAGGATGCATAGAAAGGCATATATAAATAAGTTGGAATTGAGGTTTCCACAAAGGACTTGACAGTCATTATTGCCTTCCCCTCCTTATTTCTTCCTTGGTCCCAGTTACTTTTAATGTATTTGGGAACAGAGAAGAACAATCCTGACAAAGTACTACAACAATAACAATGATCCAATTGTGTATCCAATTGTGAATACACATTTGGTCCTCATAGTACTTTGTACATGAATGACTCTCTCCATTACAATTCCATTGGAATTGGCTTGAATCAAGTCACTGTTGAGTCACATTTGATCATCATATAATCTTGTTGCTGTGTACAATGTTCTTTTGGTTCTCCTTGCTTCACTTAGCATCAGCCCATGTAAGTCTCTCCAGGCCTTTCTGATATCAGCATGCTGATTGTTTCTTATAGAACAATAATATTTCATCACAATTCATATGCCATAATTTATTCAGCACTTCCTCAATTGAAGGTTATTCATTCAGTTTCTAATGCAAAAATGGCTGCTACATACATTTTTGCATATGTAAGTCTTTTTCCCTTTTTTATGATCTCATTGGAATACAGGCCAATAGAGACACTGCTGGATCAAAGGGTATGCACAGTATGATAGCTCTCTAGAATGGTTGGATCAGTTCACAACCCTGATGTATTAATGTCCCAGTTTTCGTGCAAAACCTCCAACATTTATCATCACCATTTCTTATTATCTTAGTCAAATTCAGAGGTGCAAAGTGGTACCTCAGAGTTGTCTTAATTTGCATTTCTCTGAAGAATAGTGATTTAAAGCATTTTTTTTCATATGACTAGAAATGGCTTTAATGTCATCTGAAAATTGTTCATATCCTTTGACCATTTATCAATTGGAGACTGGCTTGAATTCTTATAAATTTTAATCAGTTCTCTATATATTTAGAAATAAATTTTAGAAATATATATAGTTAGAAACCTTGAATGTAAAATTTCCCCAGTTTTCTGCTTCCCTAATAATTTTGGCTGCTTTTGTTTTGTTTGAATAAAACATTTTAAATTTAATATAATCAAAATTATCCATTTTGCATTTGATAATGTTCTCTAATTCTTCTTTGGCCATAAATTCTTTCCTTCTCTATTGATCTGAGAGGTAAACTATCATTTGTTCTTCTAATTTGCTTTAAATATCACTTCTTATGTCTAAATCATAAACACAGTTTGACCTTATCTTGGTACAGGTGTTTCTGCCACACCAGTTTCTAATTTTCCCCAAGTAGTTTACACTCATTTCCCAGTCTTCCTTTTCTGGGTGTAGCTAATTCTGTCCATCATTGATCAATTGCATCTGAGTTAAATCTTCTCTTTCCTTGTTTTTTTTTATTTTTTATTGTCCCTGGGGATTACATTTTTATTTTTTTTTATTTTTTTTTATTCATTTTTCCAAATTATCCCCTCCCTCCCTCCACTCCCTCCCCCGAAGGCAGGTAATCCCATACATTTTACATGTGTTACAATATAACCTAGATACAATATATGTGTGTAAATACCATTTTCTTGTTGCACATTAATTATTAGGTTCCGAAGGTATAAGTAACCTGGGTAGATAGACAGTAGTGCTAACAATTTACATTCGCTTCCCAGTGTTCCTTCTCTGAATGTAGTTATTTCTGTCCATCATTGATCAACTGGAAGTGAGTTGGATGTTATTTATGTTGAAGATTTCCATTTCCATAAGAATACATCCTCATACAGTATTGTTGTTGAAGTGTATAGAGATCTTCTGGTTCTGCTCATTTCACTCAGCATCAGTTGATTTAAGTCTCTCCAAGCCTCTCTTTATTCCTCCTGCTGGTCATTTCTTACAGAGCAATAATATTCCATAACCTTCATATACCACAATTTACCCAACCATTCTCCAATTGATGGACATCCATTCAACTTCCAGTTTCTAGCTACAACAAAAAGAGCTGCCACAAACATTTTGGCACATACAGGTCCCTTTCCACTCTTTAGTATTTCTTTGGGATATAATCCCAATAACAGCAATGCTGGGTCAAAGGATATGCACAGTTTGATAACTTTTTGGGCATAGATCCAAATTGCTCTCCAGAATGGCTGGATTCTTTCAACAACTCCACCAACAATGTATCAGTGTCCCAGTTTTCCCACATCCCCTCCAACATTCATCATTATTTGTTCCTGTCATCTTAGCCAATCTGACAGGTGTGTAGTGGTATCTCAGAGTTGTCTTAATTTGCATTTCTCTGATCAGTAGTGATTTGATACACTCTTTCATATGAGTGGAAATAGTTTCAATTTCATCATCTGAGAATTGTCTGTTCATATCCCTTGACCATTTATCAATTGGAGAATGGTTTGGTTTCCTATAAATCAGGGTCAGTTCTCTATATATTTTGGAAATGAGACCTTTGTCAGAACCTTTACTTTTAAAAATATTTTCCCAATTTGTTACTTCCCTTCTAATCTTGTTTGCATTAGTATTGTTTGTAGAGAAACTTTTTAGCTTCATGTAATCAAAATCTTCTATTTTGTGATCAATAATGATCTCTAATTCTCCTCTGGTCATAAATTCCTTCCTCCTCCACAGGTCTGAGAGGTAGACTATTCTCTGTTCCTCTAATCTATTTATGATCTCATTCTTTATGCCTAAATCATGGACCCATTTTGATCTTATCTTGGTATATGGTGTTAAGTGTGGATCCATATCTAATTTCTGCCATACTAATTTCCAGTTTTCCCAACAGTTTCTTCCGAATAATGAATTTTTGTCCCTAATGTTGGTATCTTTGGGTTTGTCAAAGATTAGATTGCTATAGATGTACCCTTTTTTGTCCTTTGTATCTAATCTGTTCCACTGATCTACCGGTCTATTTCTTAGCCAGTACCAAATGGTTTTGGTGAATGCTGCTATATAATATAGCTTTAGATAAGGTACACTTAGACTACCTTCCTCTGACTTTTTTTTTTCATTAGTTCCCTTGCAATTCTCGACCTTTTATTCTTCCATATGAATTTTGTTGTTATTTTTTCTAGGTCATTAAAATAGTTTCTTGGGAATCTGATTGGTATACCACTAAATAAATAGATTAGTTTGGGGAGTATTGTCATCTTTATTATATTTGCTGTGCCTATCCAAGAGCACTGAATGTCTTTCCAATTATTTAAATCTGACTTTATTTTTGTGGCAAGTGTTTTGTAATTTTTCTCATATAATTCCTGACTATTCTTTGGTAGATGGATTCCCAAATACTTTATACTCTCAACATTTGTTTGGAATGGAATTTCTCTTTGTATCTCTTGCTGTTGCATTTTGTTGGTGATATATAAGAATGCTGAGGCTTTATGTGGATTTATTTTGTATCCTGCCACTTTGCTAAAATTCTGAATTATTTCTAATAGCTTTTTAGCAGAGTCTTTGGGGTTCTCTAAGTATACCATCATGTCATCTGCAAAGAGTGATAGTTTGATTTCCTCATTTCCTACTCTAATTCCTTGAATCTCTTTCTCGGCTCTTATTGCCGAGGCTAGCGTTTCTAGTACTATATTGAATAGTAATGGTGATAGTGGGCAACCTTGTTTCACTCCTGATCTTACTGGGAAAAGTTGCAGTTTATTTCTATTGCATATTATGCTTACTGACGGTCATAAATATATGCTCCTGATTATTCTAAGGAATAATCCATTTATTCCTATACTCTCAAGAGTTTTTAGTAGGAATGGATGTTGGATTTTGTCAAATGCTTTTTCTGCATCTATTGAGATGATCATATGTTTTTTATTAATTTGATTATTAATATGGTCAATTATACTAATAGTTTTCCTAATATTAAACCAGCCCTGCATTCCTGGTATGAATCTACTTGATCATAGTGTATTATCCTGGGGATGATTTTCTGAAGTCTTTTTGCTAATATCTTATTTAAGATTTTAGCATCAATATTCATTAAGGAAATTGGTCTATAATTTTCTTTCTCAGTTTTCGATCGAGCTGGTTTAGGTATCAGTACCATGTCTGTGTCATAAAAGGAGTTTGGTAGGACTCCTTCATTCCCTATTTTTTCAAATAGTTTATATAGCATTGGGGCTAATTGTTCTTTAAATGTTTGGTAGAATTCACATGTAAATCCATCTGGTCCAGGGGATTTTTTCCTGGGGAGTTGATTAATAGCTTGTTCTATTTCTTTTTCTGAAATGGGACTATTTAAGCAATTGATTTCCTCCTCTGTTAATCTAGGAAGCCTATATTTTTGGAGGAAGTCATCCATTTCACTTAAGTTATCAAATTTATTGGCATAAAGTTGGGCAAAGTAACTCCTTATTATTTCGCTAATTTCCTCTTCATTGGTGGAAAGATCCCCCTTTTCATTTGTAAGACTAACAATTTGATTTTCCTCTTTCTTTTTTCTGATCAGATTTACCAAAGTTTTATCTATTTTATTGGCTTTTTCATAAAACCAACTCTTGGTTTTATTTATTAATTCAATAGTTTTTTTACTTTCAATATTATTGATTTCTCCATTTAATTTTTGTATTTCAAGTTTAATTTTTGGTTGGGGGTTTTTAATTTGGTCTATTTCTAGCCTTTTAAGTCGCAAGCCCAATTCGTTAATCTCCTCTTTCTCTATTTTCTTCAAATAAGCCTTTAAAGATATAAAATTTCCCCTTATTACTGCTTTAGCTGCATCCCACAGATTTTGGTATGATGTCTCATCGTTGTCATTATCTTGGGTGAAATTATTAATTGTTTCTATAATTTGCTCTTTCACCCAGTCATTCTTTAAGATGAGATTATTCAGTTTCCAATTACTTTTTGGTCTATTTATCCCTAACTTTTTACTGAATGTAGCTTTTATTGCATTGTGGTCTGAGAAGAAGGCATTTATTATTTCTGCCTTCCTACATTTAATTTTGAGATCTTTATGTCCTAATATATGGTCAGTTTTTGTATAGGATCCATGAACTGCTGAGAAGAAAGTATATTCCTTTCTATTCCCATTCAGTTTTCTCCAAAGGTCTATCATACCTAGTTTTTCTAATGTTCTATTTACTTTTTTAATTTCTTTCTTGTTTGTTTTGTGGTTTGATTTGTCTAAATCTGAGAGTGCAAGGTTGAGATCTCCCACTATTATAGTTTTACTGTCTATTTCTTCTTGCAACTCTCTTAACTTTTCCTTTAGAAAGTTAGATGCTATACCACTTGGTGCATATATGTTTAGTATAGATATGGCTTCATTATTTATGCTACCTTTCAGCAGGATATAGTTTCCTTCCTTATCTCTTTTAATTAGATCAACTTCTGCTTTTGCTTGATCTGAGATAAGGATAGCTACTCCTGCTTTTTTGGCTTTACCTGAAGCATAATAGATTCTGCTCCAACCTTTTACCTTTACTCTATATGTATCTCCCTGCTTTAAGTGTGTTTCCTGTAAACAACATATTGTAGGGTTCTGATTTTTGATCCAGTCTGCTATCCGTCTCCATTTGATGGGAGCGTTCATCCCATTCACATTTACAGTTAAAATTACTAATTATGTATTTCCTGCTATCATATTATCCCCAGATTATGCTTTTTTCCTTGACCCCCATGAACCCCTTCCCCAATATTTAATTTATAGACCCCCCTTGTGATGCACAGCCCTCCCTTTTTTTTTTTTAGTATCCCTCCCCCCTTCATCCACGTCCCTTCCCTTATTCTCCTTTTCCCTTTTCCTCTCCCCCCTTTTAATGAGGTGAGAGAGAATTCTCTGAAAAACAAATATGACAATTATTTACTCTTTGAGCCTCTTCTGATGAGAGTAAGATTTACACAATGATTCTCCCCCTCTCTAAATTCCCTTAGATATGGTGTATTTTCTATGCCTCTTCCTGGGATGTAGTTTCCCTCTTTTTATCACACCCTCCCCTTTTTCTGATACTACCCCCTTCCCTTTACTACATCCCTTCCTTTTTTTTTCTTTCATATCAGTAAAATCAAATTATCCATGCGTACTTTCTATATACCCACAACAGAGTTACAGTTCTCAAGGGTTCTGTGTACCTTTTTCTGTTTCTCTTCAGTCTTGTGGATGTAGATCAAATTTTTTGTTTAAGTCTGGTTTTTTTCTTAGAAACATATGGAATTCCTCTATTTCATTGAATGACCATGATCTTCCATGGAAAAAGATGCTAAACTTAGCTGGGTAGTTTATTCTTGGTTGCAATCCTTGATCTTTTGCCTTTTGGAATATCAGGTTCCAGGCCCTTCTATCTTTTAATGTGGAGGCAGCCAGATCTTCGGTGACCCTTATTGTGGCACCTTGGTATTTAAATTTTTTTTTCTAGCTGCTTGCAGGATTTTCTCCTTTGTGTGGTAATTCTGCAGCTTAGCCACAATATTCCGTGGTGTTCTTTTTTTAGGGTCTATTTCAGAAGGAGTTCGATGAATTCTTTCAACATCTACTTTCCCCTCTGTTTCTATTATCTCTGGACAGTTCTCTTTGATAATTTCCTGTAAAATAGAATCTAGGCTCTTTTTTTGGTCATAGTTTTCGGGAAGTCCAATGATCTGCAGATTATCTCTCCTAGATCTATTTTCCAGGTCTATAGATTTTCCCAGTAAGTATTTGACGTTGTTCTCCAACTTCTCATTTTTTTTGTTTTGTTTGACTGATTCTTGGGTTCTCTGTGAATCATTCATTTCTATTTGTTCCATCCTGACTTTTAAGGAGTTATTTTCTTCTTTCACAGTTTTTAGTTCTTTTTGTAAATGCCCAATTTCGTTTTTAAATGAATTAATTTGCTCTATTGATTTTTTTTCCATTTCCCTAATTTTTTTTTTGAGAATTATTTTCTTTTTCCAATTCAGAAATCTTATTTTCTTGGGACTTTTTTATCTTCTCCAATTCAGAAATCCTATTTTCCTGTGATTTTTTTTACCTTTTCTAATTCACTAATTTTGTTTCCCTGCATCTCCTGTGAATTCTTTATTTTTTCCAACTCCAATTTCAGGATGTTGTTGTTCTCTATCATAGCTTCTCTTTCCTTTCCCCATTTTTCTTCAAACTCTCTTAACTTTTTAATAGTCTCTTCATGGAGAGAGTTATGTGATGGGGGGCAGGAATAGTTCCCCTTTAGGTTGTTATCTGCTGACTCTCTGCTGTTAACTTCCTCGGGTTGGATATCTGCTCTTTCTCTGTGTAGAAGGAATCTATGGTTTTCTTGGGCTTCTTGCTCATACTTAAAAAATCTTTTGGGCTCTGTCCCTGGGGTAGGAAATTATTTATTTATTTCTTTACCACTTCCTCCCAGACTGGATGGATGCAGTGGCTCTTGCGCCTGAGCTAAGAGAGAGCTCTGGGAGAGAGTTCCCCACCCCCTCCCTGGAAATGCCTCAGAGGTGACCAGTACTGCTGTGCCCCGAGGGCGCTGTGTTTTAGCGGCTTCCCTGAGGTTGAGACTGAACAGCAAAGGCGACTCAAAGCCTAGCCTATGCATCCCGGTGGGGCGTGGATGTCTGCAGCAGGTGATGTGAAAAGCCCCTGCACTCAGACTGGGAAGTGTCTGCCAGAAACCGTGGTCCCTAGTTCAAAGGTTCCGCTTCTCTGGGACTTCCGTTCCACAGCCTTCAGCTGAGCCAGGCACTATGAGCTACCGCTCCGCCCATTCTTCAATCTCTTAAATACCCCGAGGCGAAAACCTGGGTTGCCTATGTCCCGGTGCCGAGATCTGCTGAGTTACCCCTGGGATCTGGGAAGATCCAATCTAGTTTTAAATTTTAGAGTGGCTTATATTTCTCCTCTGATCTGCTGTTTTATAAGCAGAGAAGAGCTAACAGCCTGTGCCAGATTCTTTTATCTCGGTGGATTCTCTGATCCCAGAGCCCTCCCCAGCGTGACCAGCGCAGTGTGCCACTACCCCACCGTCTGCGCTGGCCTCTCTTCTTCCTCCCCTGGGAGCTGACCTTTCCTGCTGAAACTCCAGATTCTCTTCAGCTGGTAAGTCCTGCTTCCAGTCCTTGTGGATTCTATCAGTCCAGTGCTATTTCTGAGGCTGATTAAATCTAGTTGGTTGTGAGGGAAGAAAGGAGTTTACACAGTGGCGTGTATCTTCTCCGCCATCTTGGCTCCGCCCCCCGGGATTACCAAATCTTCTCTTTCTTGAAGATATCCAATTCAATCAAAATATATCCTCATACAGTATCATTGTTGAAGTGTATAATGATTTCCTAGTTCTGCTCGTTTCATTCAGCATTAGTTGATGTATGTCTCTCCAAGCCTCTCTGTATTCATCCTGTTGGTCATTTCTTACAGAACAATAATATTCCATAACATTCATATACCATAATTTACCCAATCATTCTCCAATTGATGGGCATCCGTTCATTTTCCAGTTTCTAGCCACTACAAAAAAGGCTTCCACAAACATTTTGGCACATACAGGTCCCTTTCCCTTCTTTAGCATTTCCTTGGGATATAAACCCAGTAGTAGCACTGCTGGATCAAAGGGTATGCACAGTTTGATAACTTTTTGGGTATAATTCCAGATTGCTCTCCAGAATGGTTGGATTCTTTCACAACTCAACAATGCATCAGTTTACCCAGTTTTTCCACATCCCCTCCAACATTCTTCATTATTTATTCCTGTCATCTTAGCCAATCTGACAGGTGTGTAGTGGTATCTCAGAGGTGTCTTAATTGGAATTTCTCTGATCAATAGTGATTTGGAACACTCTTTCATATGAGTGGAAATAGTTTCAATTTCATCATCTGAAAATTGTTCATCTGTTCATATTCTTTGACCATTTATCAATTGGAGAATGGCTTGATTTCTTATAAATTAAAGTCAATTCTCTGTATATTTTGGAGATGAGGCCTTTATCAGAATCTTTAAGTGTAAAAATGTTTTCCCAACTTGTTACTTCCCTTCTAATCTTGTTTGCATTAGTTTTGTTTCTGCAAAAGCTTTTTAATTTGATGTAATCAAAATTTTCTATTTTGTGATCAATAATGATCTCTAGTTTTCCTTTGGACACAAATTCCTCCCTCCTCCACAAGTCTGAGAGGTAAACTATCCTATGTTCTTCTAATTTATTTATGATCTCACTCTTTATGCCTAAATCTTGGACCCATTTTGATCTTATCTTAGTATGTGGTGTTAAATGTGGGTCCATGCTTAGTTTCTAGCATATTAATTTCCAATTTTCCCAGCAGTTTTTGTCAAATAATGAATTATTATTGCAGAAGTTGGGATCTTTGGTTTTGTCAAACACTAGATTGCTATTTTTATCTACTATCTTGCCCTGTGAACCTAACCTATTCCACTGATCAACCAGTCTATTTCTTAGCCAATATCAAATGGTTTTGGTGATTGCTGCTTTATAATATAGTTGCAAATCAGGTATAGCTAGACCACCTTCATTTGATTTTTTTTCATTACTTCCCTTGAAATTCTCAACCTTTTGTTCTTCCATATGAATTTTGTTGTTATTTTTTCTAGGTCATTAAAATAGTTTCTTGGGAGTCTGATTGGTATAGCACTAAATAAATAGATTAGTTTAGGGAGTATTTTCATCTTAATTATATTCGCTCGGCCTATCCAAAAGCACTTAATGTCTTTCCAATTATTTAAATCTGACTTTATTTTTGTGGCAAGTGTTTTGTAACACTTGCCACAAAAATAAAATCAGATTCAAATAATTTGTAATTTTGCTCATATAATTCCTGACTTTCCTTTGGTAGATATATTCCCAAATATTTTATACTATCAACCATTATTTTGAATGGAATTTCTCTTTGTATCTCATGCTGTTGGATTGTGTTGGTAATGTATAAAAATGGTTAGGATTTATGTGGATTTATTTTGTATCCTGCAACTTTGCTAAAGTTATGAATTATGTCTAATAGCTTTTTAGTTTCTCTAAGTATACCATTATATTATCTGCAAAGAGTGATAGTTTGATTTCCTCATTACCTACTCTAATTCCTTGAATCTCTTGCTCAGCTCTTATTGCCGAGGCTAGCATTTCTAGTATAATGTTGAATAGTAATGGTGATAGTGGGAAACCTTGTTTCACTCCTGATCTTACTGGGAAAGGTTCCAGTTTATCGCATATTGAAGCAGCCTTGCATTCCTGATATAAATCCCAGTTGGTCATAGTGTATTATCCTGGGGATGATTTTCTGTAGTCTTTTTGCTAATATTTTATTTAAGATTTTAGCATCAATATTCATTAGGGAGATTGGGCTATAATTTTCTTTCTCAGTTTTCACCTATTTGGTTTAGGTATCAGTACCATCATAAAAGGAATTTGGTAGGACTCCTTCAATATCTATTTTTTCAAATAGTTTATATAGCATTGGAGTTAGTTGTTCTTTAAATGTTTGGTAGAATTCACATGTAAATCCATCTGGTCCTGGGGATTTTTTTCTTAGCGAGTTGGTTAATAGCTTGTTCTATTTCTTTTTCTGAAATGGGACTATTTAGACTATTTACTTCTTCCTCTGTTAATCTGGGCAAGCTATATTTTTGCAGGTATTCTTCCATTTCATTTAAGTTATCGAATTTATTGGCATAAAGTTGAGCAAAGTAGCTCCTAACTATTGTTCTAATTTCCTCTTCATTAGTGGTTTGTTCTCCCTTTTCATTTTCAAGACTAACAATTTGCTTTTCTTCTTTCCTTTTTTAATCAGCATTAATTTACTAAGAGTTTGTCTATTTTGTTGGTTTTTTCATAGAACCAACTCTTAGTTTTATTTATTGAATCAATAGTTTTTCAACTTTCAATTTTATTAATCTCACCTTTTATTTTTAGAATTTCAAGTTTCGTGTTTGTCTGGGGGCTTTTAATTTGTTCCTTTTCTAGCAATTTTAGTTGAAAGCCCAATTTGTTGACCCTCTCTTTCTCTACTTTATGCAAGTAGGCTTCTCGAGATATAAAACTCCCTCATTATTGCTTTGGCTGTATCCCACACATTTTGGTATGATGTCTCATTATTGTCATTTTCTTGGGTGAAGTTATTAATTATGTCTATGATTTGCTGTTCTACCCAATCATTCTTTAGTATAAGATTATTAAGTTTCCAATTATTTCCTGGTCTATTTTCCCCTGGCTTTTTATTAAATGTAATTTTAATTGCATTGTGTTCTGAAAAGGATGCATTTACTATTTCTGCCTTACTGCATTTGATTTTGAGGTTTTTATGTCCTAGTATATGATAAGTTTTTGTATAGGTTCCATGAACTGCTGAGAAGAAAGTGTACTCCTTTCTGTCTCCATTTTGTTTTTGCCAAAGATCTATTATATCAAACTTTTCTAGTATTCTATTTACCTCTTTGACTTCTTTCTTATTTATTTTGTGGTTTGATTTATCTAATTCTGAGAGTGCAAGGTTGAGATATCCCACTATTATAGTTTTGCTGTCTATTTCTTTTTGCAGCTCTCTTAATTTCTCTTTTAAGAATTTAGATGCTGTACCACTTGGTGGGTATATGTTTAATATTGATACTGCTTCATTATCTATGCTACCCTTTAGCAGGATATAATGCCCTTCCTTATCTCTTTTAATTAGATCAATTTTTATTTTTGCTTGATTTGAGATGAGGATGGCTACCCTTGGTTTTTTGGCTTTACCTGAAGCATAGTAGATTGTGCTCCACTCTTTTACTTTTACTTTGAATGTATCACCCTGTTTCAAGTGTGTTTCCTGTAAACACCATATTATAGGATTCTGGCTTTTAATCCAGTCTGCTAACTGCTTCCTCTTTATGAGGAGTTTACCCAATTTACATTTATGGTTAGAATGATTAATTCTATATTTCTTGCCATCTTGTTAACCCCTGCTTATGCTTTTCTCCTTTCCTTCCCTTTTACCCCCTTACCCAATATTAAACTTGTGAACACCACTTGCTTTTCACAGCCCTCCCTTTTTAATATCCCTCCCCCATCTTAAAGTTCCTCTTCCTATTTTACCCCTATTTCTCACAATTTCTGTTTTCCCTTCCCCTTAGCTTACTCCTTCCCTCTCACTTTTCAGTGAAGTGAAGAGGTTTCATCATAAATCAAATATGTCTATTGATACACACTATATTCATCCCCCTCTTTTCTTTCTATCAGATGTAATAGGTTACCTTTGCCTCTTCATGAGATGTATACCACCACTTTACCCTTTTTTATGCTATAATTTCCTTTCCACCTCTAGTTTCTAGGATAAATTATACATGTGTTCTTTACATATCTTTGTGGCAGAAATATAGTTCTCAAGATTTCTCTTTTACCCTTTTAGAAATCTTTTGAGTTCTGTATTTGAAGATCAAACATTTTGTGTAGATCTGGTTTTTTCATCAAGAATAGATGGAATTCATTTATTTCGTTAAATGTCCATCTTCTTCCCTGGAAAACAATATTCATTTTTGCTGGGAAAGTTATTCTTGGCTGTATACAAAATTCCTTAGCCTTTCAGAATATCATATTCCAGGCCCTTCATTCTTTTAATGTGGATGCTGCTAGATCCTGGGTTATCCTTATTGTGGCTCCTCCATATCTGAATTGCTTTTTTCTAGCAGCTTTCAATATTTTTTCCTTTATCTGATGGTTTTTGAACTTGGTCAGTATATTTCTTGGCATTTTGATTTTAGGGTCCTTTTAGTAGTTGATCGGTGAATTTTTTCAATGTCTCTTTTACCCTCTGTTTCCAAAATGTCTGGGCAGTTCTCTTTGATAATTTTCTGGAAAATAGTTTCCAGGCTCTTTTTTTCCTCACATTTTTCATGGAGTCCAATTATTCTCAAATTGTCTCTCCTGGATCTTTTTTCCAGGTCTGTTGTCTTTCCAATAAGGTACTTAACATTCTTTTCAATTATTCATTTTTCTGGTTTTGTTTGACTACTTCTTGGTTTCTCCTTGAGTCATTCATTTCTACTTGTTTGAGTCTAATTTTCAAGGATGTATTTTCTTCACTCACTTTTTAAATATCTTTTTGTAATTGTCCAATTGAGTTTTTAAGTGAGTTTTTTTCTTCTATGGATTTTTTTTCCATTTCATCCATTTTATTTTATAGAGAGCTGTTTTCTTTTTCCAGCTCACTAATCCTGTTTTCCTTGGAGTTGTTTACCTTTTCTAATTCACTAATTTTGTTTTTCAATGATTTGCTTTCTTTTTCCACTCTGTCTTTAAATGGGTGGGATGACTTCTCCAGACTCTCTTGCCAAGCTTCCCTTTCCTTTTCCTATCTCTCTTCTAGCTCTCTTCTGAGAGCCTTTTTGATTTCCTCTATGAGAGTCTTATGTATTGAGGAGCAGATCATATCCCCCTTAGGGGATTCCTCTGGAGACAATCTGCTTTTAGTCTCCTCAATGTTTTAAATCTGCTCTCTCTCCATACAGAAGCTGTCAATGGTTAGAGCCCTTTTAAATTTTTTGTTCATTTTGTCAGAGAGAAAATCAAAGAAACAAATTGATAAGAGAAACAATTGGTCTGTTTTTTGGGGGGCTGGATGCTGTTATCAGGCTTCCTCTACAGACTGCGGGAGGCAGCAGCAAGGCACTAACAGGACAGTGATGGCTGTGCTGCGTCTGGGCTCTGACGCTCTGAGAACGTGCTCTGTCACTCTGGGTGGGGGTGGGGTGGCCGGGTCCCAAGAATTGCTAGCTTTCCGGGGTTTTATTCTTCACCTCTGGTGTTTACACTTTCTCTACTGCTCCTGGCTTGCTGCCAAGACAGAACATCCACACTGGGGTAAAAGTTTTTTCGCCTGTCTCACTCTAGCTGCCTGCCCTCAGTCTGTGCCCAGTCTCTTCAACCCTCTCCCGTGCAAACACAGACCTTCTCTGATGAATTTCAAGGATGTCTTCTTTTGGTAATTATTTGTGGGTTTCTTTTCTGGTCAAGCATTCATTTCGAGGCTTGTCATGAAGTAAGTCCTGAGAGAAAACGCGGAGCTCAAGCAGCTGTCTGCCTCCACACCGCCATCTTGACCAGAAGTCTCCATATAGTTCTTGACTTTGCCTTGGCAGGTAGACTCCCAAATATTTTATATTATCTACAATTATTTTAAATGGGATTTATCTTTGTATCTCTTGCTGCTAGAGTTTCTTGGTAATATATAGAGATGCTCATGATTTATGTACATTTATTTTGTATTCTGGAACTTTCCTAAAGTTATAAATTGTTTCTAGTAGTTTTTTAGTTGATTCTCTAGGATTCACTAAATATACCATTATATCCTCTGCAAAGAGTAGTTATTTGGATTCCTCCTTACCTATTCTAATTCCATCAATCTCTTTTTCTTCTCTTATTTCCAAAAATAACATTTTTAATTCTAAACAATCTAAGCATATTATGTTGTAAAAATGTTGCACATAAATGCTCAAAAAAGCATTTCAATTCGCAAAGACAGCAACAACAGTAATAACAAAACACTGAATCCACAAAATGGAATAAAGCTAGTATAATAAAAAGAAAATAAAAACAACTGCACAAAATCTCTGAAGCTTTGGACAGTGTACCCTGGAAGCAGAGCTCTACTTTAATAAAGAGTTAAAAGTGAAGAATAGCCAGGGATAAATGAGTAAACAACAGAAAAAAATTCTGACTACAGAAAGTTACAAAAGAGATTTAAAAAATCAAAACAAATGCTCAGAAGAAGATAACAAGTTCAAAGCTTTTACATCCAAAGTCTCTAAGAAAAATATGGATTAATTTCAAGTCACGGAAAACCTCAAAAAGGATCTTAAACATCACATAAGAGAGAAAGAGCAAAAAAAAAAAAAAAAAGGGAGGAAAATGAGACTAATATAAAAAAAAACATTAAAAACAAATCAACAGATGAATTGTTAAAGGAGACACAAAAAGACTGAAGAAAATAGCATCTTTTAAAACAGACTCAGGCAAATGATAAAATACAAAAAGCTAATGAGAAGAAAAATGCCTTTAAAAGCAGAAGTGGTTAAATAAAAAGAGAGGCACAAAAATTCACTGCAGAAAAAACTTAAAAATTAGAATTAGCCAAATGGGGAAATAATTCTTTTAAAAGTAGAGCTCACTGAAGAAAACAATTACTTGAAAATTAGAATTGAACAAATGGAAGCTAATAACTTTAAGCAAAATCAAATAAAACAAAGCCCAAAGAATGGGAAAAAGAGAAGATAATGTGAAATATCTCATTGGAAAAATAACTGATGTGAAAAAAAAATGAGACAATTTTAAATGATTAAACTGCTTGAAAGTCATGAAAAAAAAAAAAAACAATTGAAAATCATCTTTCAAAAAATTGTCAAGGAAAACTGCCCTGATATTCTAGAATCAGACAGTAAAATAGAAATTAAAAGAATCCATCAATCACTTCCTGAAAGAGATCCTAAAATGGAAATTCCCAGGAATATTAGAGCCAGATTTCAGAGTATTCAAGTACAATGGAGCCACAGTGAGAATAAGACAAGGTTTAACACCTTCTACATTAAAGGATTAGAGGGTTTAGAATATGATACTCTGGAGCATAAAGGAGTTAAGATTATCAGCAATTATAACCTAGCAAAACTCTGCATAATCCTTTGTGGGGAAAAAAATGGATATTCAATTAAAAACATTCTTGATGAAAAGACCAGAACTGAATAGAAATTTGCTTTTCAAAATACAAAATTCAACAGAAGCATACAAATTGAATAGGAAGGACAAATTATAAAATAACTTTACACTTTACTTTTCTAAATATGAAGATGAAACTTGTAAGTAAGAACGACTTCCTCATTATTTGGACAGTTAGAAGGAATATATACCAACAGAAGGTACAAGTCTGAGATGAATATGAAGGAATGACAATTTAAAAAATAAAATTACCAGGAATGTACTGGAAAAAAGGGAAAGTGAGAGGTAAATGGAGTAAATTATCTCATATAAAACAGATAAGAAAAAGCTTTTGTAGTGAAATGGACACCAGAGAAGGTGAGGAGGAGTGTGAACCTTAATCTTATCAGAATTATTTCAAAGAGGGAGTACTATATACATTCAATTGTTATAGAAATCTACTTACTCTACTGGAAAGTAAGGGGGGAAAGAGATAAGAAGAGTAGAGAGAACAGAATAAATGGGAGATTGGATAAAAGGAAATACAGTTTGTAATAGTAACTGTGAAAAAAATTAAGTTAGTTTATTTGATAAAAACTTCATTTCTCAAAAATATACTGAACTGGCGAATTTACAAAAATAAGAGCCATTCACAATTGGTAAATGATCCATAGATATGAACAGTTTTCAGATGAAGTTATCAAGGCTAGATATATCCATATGAAAAAAAAAATGCTTTAACTCACTATTGCTCTAATGTAAATTAAAACAATATTGAGGTATTACTTCATACCTGTTAGATTGACTAATTGGACAGAAAAGGATAATGATAGCTATTGGAAGGGATATGGAGAAAAATGAGACATCAGTCACAGAGTTGTGAACTGATTCAATTATTCTGTGGAGTAATTTGGAAATATTTTGGATGAGTACATATGTATATCCTATACTGATTGCTTGCCTTCTTAATGAGGGTAGGTGGGAGGGAGCAAAGGTGAGAATCTGGAACTTAAAATTTCCAAAACAAATATTAAAATTGTTTTTACATGTAACTAGGGAAAAATAAAACACTAAAGTTTTTTTTTTAATTGTTTCACCTTGTGCCTTCTAAATTCATATTATAACTTTAGTATTGTTCAATCAAGCCACAATTGAACTATTTATTTCATATCTTGGTAATGTTTCCATTCTTCCAAACCCACCAAAGCCATCTGACTTATTGCTGCTGGGAAGAAGGAACAATCATACATCTCTCATCACATAATATCACATACCATTCTCTGAAGAAAGTAGCCTTGACCCATCTTATAATTGTTTGCTTTCCACTTTGCTACAGCCTCATCTGAATAGGGATGTGATTACTCATCCCATTTTTAGCATTGTATTTCTTCCTTTTGTCAGTTAAGGGTCTGTATATAATATTTTCCCCTTCACATTCCCCTCCATAGAACTGATTTGATTGCATTCTTTTCTTTGCTGAAGTCAATGGAAATTCCACAGTCTTAGAAGCTGCTGGGAGGCACAGAGCAATGTGAGAAATAGATGCAGAATGTACCAAAACATTAGGTACAACATCATTTCAGGGTCATTTTTTCTCTTGGATTAAGCATTCCTAAAGAGGTCATTGAGAGATCCAACTAAAGTGATTTCACCTTGTTGTGCCTCTGTGTGTGTATATGCGTGTGTGTGTGTGTGTGTGTGTGTGTGCATTTTTGGGAAAAATGTATATATAAATATAAATACACATACTTACATATATATATACGTATATATACATATGTATATATACGTATATATATATACACACACACACACAGAAACAGAGAGATAGAGAGAGAGAGAGAGAGAGAGATTAAGCTTCTGCACACTCAGTTTTCTAAAATGCTCTCTTAAAGCAATGCAGACAGACTAGGTTTTTCAGAAGAAATGTCAAAGTGGACTTTCTTTTTTATCCCAGCTGAGGTATAAACTGCTATAATATTTCTTATATTTTTGTGATTATAATATATTTTTAATCATGCTTTATTGTTTCCATAGGTTTTATGGCATAAAGACATGGTATATAATAAATGAAAATTAATATCATATATATGGCAAAAGAGAAGTCCATTATAGATATGGGCAGAATGAAACATATAACTAATGAAGATTTCTCTGACTTTTCTATTATGCCTCAGGAAGCTCATTATCGAAAAAACATCCTTCAAAATTTTCATCAGCCTTGTTACTCCATCTCAGCACTACCTTCTGTGCTTCTGATTAGAGGATAAGATTCTAAAACCTCCATTTAAGGAAAGAACTCATCACTTATTATCTGGTTGCTTGACTGAAATTTCTTTGACTTTTCCATCATGCCCTTGAATCTAGTACCTTCCCTAGCAATCTTTTAGCTTTTCCTCATCCTTCTACTATTTTTAGCCTCCTTTTGCCTTTTATGAATAGTCTTCCACCATGAGATTTTAAGTTCCTTGGTGATAAAAGCTATATTATGGTTCTTTTAAAAAATTTTATCTTTATTACTTAGCACAGTAGCTGGCAGATAGTAGATGCTTAATAAGTATTTACTGTCAGATGATTAAAAGATCTCATCAAGGAACTGTATGATAGAAAAAGATGGTGGGTGGTCACTTGACAAAGTGACATGAAAAACGATGTCTCCCATCTCTGTGCTTTTGCATTGGTTATCTCCCAAAATTGGAATGCTCATTCTCCTCAACATCTCTTAAAATTCCTGGATTACTTAAAGATTCACCTTAAATATCATCTTCTGCAAGAGGTCTTGCCAGATGAGGGTTGCCAGACAGCTACAGTGTCCAACAAGACTTCCAACAGAAGTATTATTTATATTTTTATATAACTGTAAAACATTTTTACAGTTAAAGGTTCTGATAAAGACCTCATTTCCAAAATATATAGAGAACTGACTCTAATTTGTAAGAAATCAAACCATTCTCCAATTGATAAATGGTCAAAGAATATGAACAGACAATTTTCAGATGATGAAATTGAAACTATTTCCACTCATATGAAAGAGTGTTCCAAATCACTATTGATCAGAGCAATACAAATTAAGACAACTCTGAGATACCACCTGTCAGATTGGCTAAGATGACAGGAAAAAATAATAAAGAATGTTGGAGGGGATGTGGGAAAACTGGGACACTGATGCATTGTTGGTGGAGTTGTGAAAGAATCCAACCATTCTGGAGAGCAATTTCGAACTATGCCCAAAAAATTATCAAACTGTGCATACCCTTTGACCCAGCATTGCTGTTATTGGGATTATATCCCAAAGAAATACTCAAGAAGGAAAAGGGACCTGTATGTGCCAAAATGTTTGTTGCAGCCCTTTTTGTAGAGGCTGGAAACCGGAAAATGAATGGATGTCCACCAATTGGAGAATGATTGGGTAAATTATGGTATATGAATGTTATGGAATATTATTGTTCTATAAGAAATGACCAGCAGGATGAATACAGAGAGGCTTAGAGAGACTTACATGAACTGATGCTGAGTGAAATGAGCAGAACCAGGAGATCATTATACACTTCAGTACCTATACTGTATGAAGATATATTCTTGGATATCTTCAACATAGAGAAGATCTAATTCAGTTCCAGTTGATCAATGATGGACAGAAACAGCTATACCCAGAGAAGGAACATTGGGAATTAAGTGTAAACTATTTGTATTATTGTCTTTCTACCCAGGTTACTTTTACCTTCAGAATCTAATTCTTATCCTGTAACAAGAAATTTGGTTTTTACACACATATATTGTATCTAGGATATACTGTAACACATTTAACATGTATGGGATTGCCTCTCATCTAGGGGAGGGTGTAGAGGGAAGGAGGGAAAAATTTGGAAAAGAAGTGAATACAAGGGATAATGTTGTAAAAAAAATTACCCATGCATATATACTGTCAAAAATTATAATTATAAAATTAATAAAAAAAACTAAAAATTAAAAAAAAAGAATTGAGTGGGATAAGCAAAAATAGATACATTCTTATCTGTGTGGTTAGATCAAATTCTCAAGCCTGACATCATTGATCCATCTTTAAATTGGTAAATTTGAGTATTTATTGTTTTTAACCAAGCAAGTGAGTCATATCAGTAGTAAAGGTGAGGAAATTTGCTTAGGGTCTTTCTTACAGATTGTTAATGGCAGACCTGGGAGCTCAACTAAACTCTTATGAACTGAAGATAAATCTTCTTGTTACTAGTCTCATTGTCTCTCCTTTAATTTCAAGAAAATGAAAATCAACAAAAAATGTCTTCACTCAAGCTGTCAAAATGATTTTCTTCAAGCATAGGCTTAATTATTTCATCTCTCATCTACCCATCCCTGAAACTCAGAAATTCCATAAGCTAACAATTACATAAAGGAAATAAGTAGATATACTGGTCTACTTTCTGTTATTTGTGTATGACACTTCTGTTCTATATACATATACATGATCTCTTCCATCTCTGTACTTTTGCCTTGGTCATCCCCCAAAATTGAAATGCTCATTGTCTACAACATTTCTTAAAATCCTTGGCTTGCTTAAAGATTCAGGTTAAATATTGCAGGAGATCTTTTGTAGAACATTCTCCATCAAATTTATCTTCCATTTTCTAATATGTATGTATTAAATATGTGTCTCTCCCTTTCTATATCTCTTTTCTTCTCCACTTAATTTGCATGGTACAAGGGCTGTTTTTGCCTTCCTTGGAAACTCCAATGTTTATGTTTATAATAATACCTATGTAGTAAGCACTTAATATGTGTTCACTAATTAATTGTGGCATCTTGGAAAGAATCAAATTTGGAGTTAGAAGCCATGATTTCAAATATTGCCTTTGCCACTTGTTAAATCTCTTAACCTTTTGTAACTCAGTTTATTTATTTATAAAAGTGAAGATGATGCATAATAAACTCTGAATCCCTTTCATCTCTAAATATATAAAACTATCATCTATAATTTATAATTTGCTATTAAGAAGTATCACTACATTTTTTGAGTACCATCCTTTCAAATATTGTCTGTATTTTATTAATGGGCCTTTTAGTAGTTTGCACACTAATGAGGAAATCTATTAATGACTTTCTTAGGTTGTTTACCATGTACACTGGTTACTTAAACCATATATTTTCCCTCATATGTTTCTTGGTCTTCATTAAAATATAAGCTCCTTGAGGAAAGGACTTTGCATTTTAAACAGACATATTTTGACTAAATCATTAATTGGTTCCAGGAAAGCATTTTCTTTAAGTAAAAGAAAATTACAGGACAGAGTTTGTTTCAGAAGAACAAAAATATTCAGACTAGAGATAAAGTGGAGCCACTGAGGTAGACAGTACTGACCTGGTGGTCCCCCAAGAGGGACAAGATCATAGAGTAAAAATAAGAGTTTCTCTGTCAAGGATTTTGATCATGCAGTAGCACAATATGAAAATGTCTTAGCAATGTTCCAGGAGAAAATAAACAAACAAATAAAAATATTGACACCAATTCCAAAGAACCAAGCTATTGTAAATTGTGGTTCATAGTGGATATTTAATGAAGATCCAGTTAAATATAGAATTGATAATCAGAATTGAGAATTTCCTCTCCCTAACTGATATATACCACCAACTCAAGGGGATTAATGGCCCAGCCAAGGAAAATCACTTGTATTCATCAGTTTTGGCAGTGTAAAATGCTCTGCTGCCTTCATTTTAATGTGTCGATCCTGCTTTTCTGGCTGAGTCAACATATGAACCTCATTTTGTTGGATTTGTTAAAAATACAATTAAAATGTTGTATAAGGGATCAGGCCAAATTGGCCAGAATCCTAGAACCCACTCTCAGTAAAACCTCAAGGAATATCCAGTACATAGAAAAGGTTTGCCCTCTGGGATTCCCTCCCACTTGCTTTAACCTGAAATTTTGCTCATCCTATTATGAAATTCCTCAGAGGAGTGAAACAGTAGCTTGCCTCATTAAGACTCATCATTTACAAGATGTTGACAAATGTTGGCATTTATTCTGTTATCATAATAAATGTGAGAAAATGACCATTTGGCAATCGATTGTTCCATGCAAAAGCAGGTTGTGCTATACAGACTTAGAAAAGAAAGAAGATGATTTGTTGATATCTCTCAACAGCATCATTAAATGCCACACGTATTTGTTGGAATCAATTCTTTTGGGTGAAAGAAATTACTTTTAAATTCTAATCACACTAAGGGAAAAAAAAATCCTATTGGGAAAAAGGTAATGACATATTAAGACTAAAGGATAGAAGGGAAAATTTTTTCAAATAAGTGTGTGTGTGTGTGTGTGTGTGTGTGTGTGTGTGTGTGTGTGCGCGCGCGCATGTATGTTTCTCCCTCTAAGCAAAACTTTGAAATGCTACTTCACACCATATATTATTCATTTTCATCATTATATATTTATTATATTGGGGGTATTGTATGTTAAGGACAATATAAAAACAAGGTAAATCAAGATAAAAAGCAAAATAGAAATTCAATTCCCAAAATAGAAATTCACACCATAAGATCTAATTTTAAAGAAAGTTTGTCTCAGTCATTTCCCTATATGAAGAGCAATTAAAATGAGAATGAACCAGAGATCTTGTTAATCAAGTATAACGGAGCATTTGTATGGATTTTGATGAGCCCTTGGGTGGCAGTAGGGTCTGAGATTTCACTGAAAATTCTGGAATGCATAATTTCCACAGAAATAGAATTCTCTTCCATCATTAAAAAGACTAGATTATTGTGCAGGTTAAAGAACATATGAGGACTTAAACAAAACTTCTTCCACTCTTTCCCCTCTCCCCTTCTCCAGTGATAGCTCAGGCTCTTACTCTACATAAGAGACAGTTGAAGACATAGCTTTCACTACTTACTTTCACTAGAATAAGTTAATAGCAATGGTTAGGTTAGAAAAAAAGAAAGACTGAAATTGAATAATGTGTGTGGAGGAAAGTGTCATGAAAGCTTTCTTTAGTTATTTGGATGTCTACTGTGGATTAGAAATGAAATTTTTTGTTTTGCTTTGTTTTGTCAAGAGCTAAGAACCAGGAATGGAAGGTGCCAACCATTTTAAATATCTGAAAAATAACAATAGCAAAACAGGAAAAATGAATAAAGTAAAAATTTTAAAAAAAGAAATTTTTGATGCTTTTTTTTTTCATAGTGCTAATTATATCAAGCTCATACATGAGCTGTAAAAAAAAAATCTGGACAATTTTCTTCAAAAGAAAAAAAAAATAAACTAGTTAATAAAGAATGTCTTTTTTTCCTTACTATGATATACAATTAGAGGGATAATGTATCACTTTATTTTATTTAGCATTATTTTAGAGAAATCTTCCTAATTCAGTGTTCTTCTGATGATAGCATTATATAATGGAAACCCATTCTCAAATGAGTTAAAACTATGGGTCATGGCCTGGAAAGGCAAAAGAACTTGAACTATAGCTAAGAATAAACTGTCCAGCTAAAATGAACATTATCCATCAGGGAATAAGTTGGATTTTCAATGATATAGGTGAATTTCACCTATTTCTAATGAAAAAATCAGGACTGAATTAAAAAATTGGTCTAGAAACACAGAGCTCAAGAGAACTATAAAAAAAAATAAAGGGAAAGAACTCTTGAGCACTATATTTCTGTTATGGGTACACTTAGAGAATGAGGGTATAATTTGATTTTATTATGATAATGTGAAAAAGAAACTAGAGGTGGAAAGGGGATTGTACTGGAAAAAGAGGAAAAAGGTGGTAAAATAAGAGAAATTATATCTCATGAAGAGGCAAAAGGAACCCTATTATACTTAAGAGAAAAAAGGGAGGGGGATAAGCATTGTGTGAATTTTATTTTCATCAGATTTGGCTCTAAGAAGGATATCAGACATATTTGTTTTCACAGAGAAACATGTCTTACCTTATAGGGAAGTGGGAGGGAAAGGGGAGAAAGAAAGACAAAGACTAATAGAAGGGAAAACAGAAATATTAGGGAAAAGGTGTAAAAAAGGGAAAGGGGCTCTAAAGGAGGAAGACTTTGAGGGAGGTGGTCTTCAGAAGCAAAATACTGAGGAAGAGGGAAGAGGAAAAGGAGGAAAAAAAAACATAACAGGGAAAATTATATGGCAGTGAATACAGAATTAGTTATTTTAACTGTGAATGTGGATGGGATGAACTCTCCCATAAAACAGAAGTATATAGCAGACTGGATTAAAATCCAGAATCCTATAATATGTTGTTTACAAGAAACACATTTAAAGCACAGGGATAAATACAGGGGGAAAGTAAAGGGCTGGAGCAGAATCTATTATGCTTCATATGAAGTAAAAAAAAAAAAAAAAAAAAAAAAAAAGCAGGAGTAGCAATCCTTATCTCAGATCAAGTAACAGCAAAGATAGATCTACTTAAAAGAGATAAGGAAGGAAACTACATTTTATTAAGGGTACCGTAGACAATGAAGCAATATTAATACTAAGCATATATGCACCAAGTGGTATAGCATACAAATTCCTAGAGAAGCAGTTAAGAGAGATGCAAAAAGAAAAAATAAAACTATACTACTGGGAGATCTTCACCTTGATCTCTCAGAACTAGACAATCAAATCATAAAAAAAAAAAAAAAAAAAAAAAAAGTTAAGGAAGTAAACAAAATGTCAGTATACTTAGGTAGTATATGGAACTTATACAAAATTGACTATGTGTTAGGGCATAAAACCCCTCAAAATCAAATGCAAAAAGGCAGAAATAATAAATTCATTTTTCAGATCATGATGCAATAAAAATCACATGCAATATAAGGCCAGGAGAAAATAGACCAAAAGCTAATTGGAAATTAAATAATTTAATCCTAAAGAATGAATGGAAGAAACAGCAAATCATAGACACAATCAATAATTTCACCCAAGAGAATGAAAACAATAAGACGACATACTAAAATTTGTGAGATAGTCAAAGAGGTTATATGAGAAATTTTATATTTCTAGATGCTTACTTGCATAAAATAGAGAAAGAGAAGCAATGAATTGGGCTTACAACTAAAAAAGTTAAACAAAGAACAAATTAAAAATCCTCAATTAAACACCAAATTTGAAATTCTAACAATAAAAGGGGAGATTAATAAACTTGAAAATAAGACAACTATTGAATTAATAAATAAATCTGATTTGGTTTTATAAAAAACAACAAAATAAACATTTAGCTCATGTGAATAGAAAAAGGAAAGAAGAAATTCAAATTGTTAGTCTGAAAAATGAAAAGGGAGAACTTTGCACCAATGAAGAGGAAATTAGAGCAATAATTAGGAGTTATTTTGCCCAACTATATGCCAATAAATTTGATAATCTACATGAAATGGAGGATTTTTGACAAAAATATAGATCGCCCAGGTTAACACAAGAGGAAATAAATTATTTAAATAGTCCCATTTTAGAAAAAACAAATAGAACAAGCTATAAACTCCATAAGAAAAAATCTCCAGGGCCAAATGGATTTACAAGTGAATTCTACCAAACATTCCCAGAACAATTAATTCCAATACTATATAAACTATTTAAAAATACAGGCTTAGAAAGTGTCCCATCAAATTCCTTTTATGAAACAGATATGGTGCTGATAGCTAAACCAGGTAAGAAGAAACCAGAGAAAGAAAATTATAGACCAATTTCCCTAATGAATATTGACACAAAAATCATAAATATGAGATTACAGAAAGTCATCCCCAGGATAATACACTATAACCAAATAGGATTTATACAAGGAATGTAGGGCTAGGTCAATATTAGGAAAACTATCAGCATAATCAAGTATATCAATAAACAAACTAACATCATATGATTATCTCAATGCATGCAGAAAAAGCATTTGATAAAACTCCACACCCATTCCTTTTAAAAACACTAGAGAGTATAGGAATAAATGGACTTTTGCTTAAAATGATCAATAGAATCTATTTATAATTATCAGCTATCATTATATGTAATGGGAGAAAACTAGAACAATTCCCAGTAATTATAGTAGTGAAACAAGACTGCCCACGATCACCATTACTATTCTTTTTTTTTTTTTTAAATTATAACTTTTTATTTATAGAACATATGCATAGGTAATTTTTTACATTATCCCTTGCAATCACTTCTATTCTGACTTTTCCCTTCCCTCCCTCCACCTCCTCCCCTAGATGGCAGGCAGTCTTATATATGTTAAATATTTTATAGTATAGATACAATATATGTGTGCAGAACCATACAGTTCTCTTGTTGCACAAGAAGAATTGGATTCAGAAGGTAAAAATAACCTTGGAAGAAAAACAAAAATGCAAACAGTTTACACTCATTTCCCAGTGTTCCTTCTCTGGGTGTAGCTGATTCTGTCCATCATTGATCAATTGGAATTGGATTAGCTCTTCTCTTTGTCGAAGATAACCACTTCCATCAGAATATATACTCATACATTATTGTTGTTGAAGTACATAATGATCTCCTGGTTCTGCTCATTTCACTCAGCATCAGTTCATGTAAGTCTCTCCAAATCTCTCTGTATTTATCTTGCGGGTCATTTCTTACACAACAATAATATTCCATAGCATTCATATACCAAAATTTACCCAACCATTCTCCAATTGATGGGCATCCAGTTCAGTGACCACTCAGGCTGTCTCTTTTGCTGCTGGTATTGCAAAAGTGAATCCTGAAAAGGTATCTACCACAACGTGGATAGAAGACAGATGACCAAAAGATTTATAATGGGTCACATCCATTTGCCAAATTTCACTGGGTCTTAAACCACAAGAGTTCTTCCCTGGAGGGAGTGTAGGAGCATGGAAAGGAAGGCAAGTTTTACAGGTTTTTACTATGCTTCTAGCTTCCTCTCTTGTTATTTATTCCAAATTGTAAACATAAAGCTCGAGCAGCCTGATGATATTTAGATTGAGATTCTTAGGCTTCTTGAAATAAAGGAGTATTGGCCAACATGGTTAGAAGGCTATCTGCCTTTGAATTACCATCAAAAATAGGACCTGGAATTCCACTATGAGAGTGGACATGCAATATATAAATCTTACATGGATACTTTCTCACTTGCTCTTGAAGTTCCTTAAAGAGCTGATATATATTAGAGGCCTCAAATTTTATTTGGGTTGTGGCAATTCTTTGTACTACACCTACTGAATAGGCAGAATCAGATATTATATTTATATCTCCTGGATAATAAGTAAGAGCTAAGAGCTAGAATGATTGCATACAATTCATTCTGCTGAGTGGACTGAAAAGGAGTTCTGATTACTCTCTTTACAATTCTGTCACAAGAGTATACAGTGCAAATATTATTTTGGATGCATCTGTAAAGATAGTTAATCCTTTAAGAGGAACTTTAGAAACTTTTTCTTCAAGAATCCATCACCAATTATGTAATAGTCTGGTTATCTTTAATGGAGACCATGTGTAAAATTTGGATGGTTTTACAGCATACATTAATCTGTGCATTAGTGCTCGCTTAATGGCCTTTACTAAAATTCTAGCCACAAGCACTGGGTAAGGAGTAAGGCTTTGTTCTGGTTATGCTGGAAGGTTTACCGCTCTATCACACTGGCTCCTTGATGAAGGATTGCTGTGGGTGCCTTTTATGTAGTAAAAACTGATATTTCCAAGGATTTTTGAATGACTCAATCACACTGGATAAAGCCAGTTCAACTTCTCTCAAAGCCTTTTGAGCTTCTTTTGTAAGCTGGTGAAGTGAGTTTAAAGCACTGTCTCCCCTTAAAATGTCATATAATGGTTGCACTTGATAGGTAGTCAAGCCTAACATTGGAGGCATCAATTGGATATCTCCTATCAGTTTCTGAAAGTCATTTAAGGTGTTTAGCTTCTCTGTTTTTAAGGAAAGTTTTTGTACTGTAAGCACTTTAGTGTATATTTCATATGCTAAATATTGAAAAGGAGCATGTCTTTGAATTTTTCTGGAGCTATGTGCAATTTGTAGTTCCTTAGTGTTTCCATGGTCTTTTGTAGACATGCTTCTAATATTTGTTTATCAGGTGCACATCCCAATATATTATCCATGTAATATAATAACATTACTTTTAGAAATACTTTTCTTACTATAGTAAGAGCAGCAGTAACATACATTTGACACATAGTAGGATTGTTTTTCATTCCCTGTGGCAAAACTGTCCATTTATATCTTTTATAAGGCGCAGGTAAGTTAACTCTAGGCACTGAAAAGACAAATCTTTTTATATCCTCCTTATCTAGAGGGATAGAATAGAAACAATCCTTAATGTCTAAAACCCAAAGAAGCCATTCTCTAGGCAATTGAGTAGGAGGTGGAAGTACAGGTTGATGAGTTCCCATAGTTTCCATCTGTTCATTTACCTTTCTTAAATCAGTCAACATCCTCCATTTTCCAGATTTCTTTCTTACAACAAATACTGGGGAATTCCAAGGACTTAGAGAAGGTTGTAAGTGTCTTATACTATATATAATATAGTACTCCTGTACTATATATAATAAGGACTGAATTTTATCGCTACCTAAGGGCCACTGTTCTATCCACACTGGTGTATCAGTTTTCCATTGAATAGGAACCGATGAAAATGTTGGCAGGCCTTCAAAAGCAGCCCTGACTAAAAAACTGAAGTACTCATTTTTAACCCTAATTGTTGTAAAATGTCTCTTCCCCACAGATTGATGGGGATTTTCAACTATAAAAGGAGTAAAAACTCCTGTTTCACCTTCAAATATCTATCTCAAAGGGGTAGCACTAACTTCGGCTCCTATTGATCCTCCTATGCCAGACATGTAGATGTCTGCCTTAATCTTTGGCCAGTGATTGGGCCAGTTGGCACCTCTAATGACTGTACAATCTGCATCAATGTCTACTAATCCTTCTAATGTTATGCCATGTATATAGATAGTGAGCATAGGTCGGTCAGCTGTCATAGTTGCTGTCTAGTATATTTCTGGATTTTGTTGCTTGGAGTCAGTATCTGAGAGACTTATCACCAGGTTGCTTATTAGTGGTCTGTATCAGTAAACCCGATGCTACTACTTTCCCTGGTTGATAAGTCACACATTGTCTACCTGTATTAGTGACAGGAATATTATCTACACATTCTCCAGTTTCCCACATCAGTGTATGGATGGACACTGTTTTGTAAGTACTCTTGTCTGGAGGCAAGGGATCCATAGGCTGGAGAGGAACAGATTTCACCTCTCTAGGGGGTATCTCAGTTGTCCCAGCTCCATACAACTCTATTTTTCCCAACTGTAATCCCTTTCTCCCATCAGATGGCTTCCTGGCTGATTCGTCATGTCTGGGTACTGAACTTCTAGGCACTCTCTGGGTGTAGCATCGGCTGCCATCATGCCCCAATTATTTTTCTTTTGGGCCCTAGGGCTGGGCCCCTCATCCCATTTCCCTGAATCAGTCTACATTCTTATGTCCAATGGAAGCCTCTGTTGCATTATGGACATGGAGTATTGGGTCTTGTTCTCCCACCCTGTTTTCTCATTCTGTCTCTATGCCAACATTGAGCTTTCAGATGCCCTACTTTACCACATTGAAACCATTGGCGAGTCTCTCTAGAAGTCCCTTGCCAAAATGGACCCTGTCTTCCCATGTTGGGATCTTGGGAAGTCTGCATCATATCCTGGCTATAAAAGGTATTTGTGCCCACTGTGGCACAGCATCTTATAATCTTCTCTAAAGGAGCATCCTTGCATAGTCCTAGTATAATCCTTCTACAAACTTCATTAGCATTTTCTTTAGTAAGTTGCCTTATAATTTCTGTTACTGTATTTTCACCATTAGTTTGTATGACAGCTGTCTGCAAACGTCCCACAAAATCAGCAAAGAGTTCATTTGGCCCTTGTGCAATCTTTGTGAAGATCTCACACTTGTCGTTTTTACCAGGGAGAAAACCCCATACTTTGATAGTGGCAGCAGCAATCTGCTCATATGTTGCTATGGGGTAATTAATCTATATTGAAATATCTGCATAAGAACCTACACCTGTTAGTTGGTCACAGGTGATTGGAGGATTTACTCCACTATGTCTATTTTGTTGGGCTTGTATCCTACAGAGCTCACTATATTCAAACAGCCACAACAAGTTTTGTCCAAGTTCTAAGCATGTCCTTTCTATAGATTTCCAGTGCCTAAGGGTTAAGATTTCATAAGCCAAATTCTGTAGTAACATCTTAACATAAGCTGATGTAACCCCATTAAAGAGTTCAAGCCTTTTTCAGGTCTTGGAGGATTTCTAGATCAAAAGGAGTATATCTTTTACTTTCTTGACCTGAAGAGTTAAACTGTTGAATCATTGGATACATATTGATTTTCAAATAAGCTAAATCTTGCCTTTCTTCTGTGGCTTTAAGTAGTGCCTTTTGCAATCTAGTCATATGAGGGGGTAATTGCTAGGGGGGAGGTGCTGGTGATATCATTGGCCCTCCCACTACTCCTCCCTCCATCCTGGAAGGTGAAGTTGATGGGGGCATGTCAAGAATCAGTTCTGGTTTAGGTGGGGTTGAAGCTACCTGGTCAGAGCCAGAATCACTATCCCTTCACCACGCCCTTCACCACACCTTTCACCCACACTTAACTCCACATGCCCTCTAGTGATATTGCTATTAATCTGTTCATTGTCTTCCTCTTTTTCTTCACACTTCCTCAACTGGTTGTTCTTAAAATTTTTCTTTTTTATATAACTTGCAGGATTCTCTAAGGCCAATTGTATTATGTTGTATATATAGAATGTTTCCTTGGAAATTGAAAGAGGACCTTTATCATTGTAGTATTCACATAGTTCTCCTTCCAGCTCCAATTATCTAGCCCTATTTCTTCTTCCTTTAAGAACTAAGGGGATGTGTTTTCTAATGTACCCAAGAGTCTAGTGATCTGCAACCAAATTATAATTAAGCCTTGTCCCTTGATCAACTTAAGCATGCTTTCTATAGCACCCCCTTGGGGTGGGGGTAAGGGTGGCGCTGAGGCTGAGATAGAATCTTTTCCTAATATCTGCCCCATTTCAGCTAGAAAAGGTTACTAGTTTAGCCCTTAACAATGTAATTTCCCTGTTTGTCTATAAAATCCTGGTCACTAGGGACTTCTTCAGTGAAATTAGGGTTCTTGGCCTTCCTTGGGCACCAAATGTGATGACCACATTAGCATTCTGGATACCTTAGAATCAGCTGGAGTCAGGAGAAGCAAAAGTCTTTATTCTTGGTCTTCAGTGGTAGAAGTCAAGGGAATAGAAGCAGAATCTCCACCACCTCACTTCTTTGTCTCTCACCCAGAGTCAGTCTGGCTAGTCTCACTGCACCTCCTAGTCCCTCCCACAATTCTCTGCATACACTAAATGATTGGGGCAGCACAGGATAGTGGAAAGAGCCATTTTCTAAGCATATTCTTATAGAGTATTGTCCAATCAGAAATTAGCCTCAAGTGATTGATTGTCTGACCTTAGTGCATTGACTCAAGAGTTTCAGCCCTTTACATTCATATACCACAATTTACCCAACCATTGTCCAATTGATGGACATCCATTCATTTTCCAGTTTCTAGCCACTATGAAAAAGACTGCCACAAACATTTTGGCACATACAAGTCCCTTTCCCTTCTTTAATCTCTTTGGGATATAAGCCCCCTAGTAACATTTCTGGATCAAAAGGTATGCATAGTTTGATAACTTTTTGGGCATAATTCCAAATTGCTCTCCAGAATAGTTGGATTCTTTCACAACTCCACCAACAATGCAACAATGTCCAGTTTTCCTGCATCCCCTCCAACATTCATCATTATTTTTTCCTGTCATCTTAGCCAATCTGACAAGTGTGTGGTGGTATCTCAGAGTTGTCTTAATTTGCATTTCTCTGATCAATAGTGATTTGGAACACCCTTTCCTATGAGTAGAAATAATTTCAATTTCATCATCTGAAAATTGTCTGTTCATATCCTGTCACCATTACTATTCAATATTGTATTAGAAAGACATTAAAGAATTACAATAGGTCATGAGGAAATCAAATTATCACTCTTTGCAAATGATAGGATGGTATACTTAGAGAACCATAGAGAGTCAACTAAAATACTACTAGAAACAATTCACAACTTTAGCAAAGTTGTAGGATACAAAATAAATCCACATAAATCATCAGCATTTTTATATATTACAACAAACTCCAGCAGCAAGAAATACAAAAAGAAATTCCATTCAAAATAATAGTCGGAGGTATAAAATATTTGGGAATCTATCTGCCAAGGGAAAGTCAGGAACTATACCAACACAACTACAAAATACTTTTCACACATATAAAGTCAGATTTAATCAGTTGGAAAAATATCAAGTTCTCATGGATAGGTCAAGTGAATATAATAAAAATGATAATACTAATTAAATTAATCTAATTATTTAGTGCCATGCCAGTTAAACTCCCAAGATAGCATTTTACAGATCTAGAAAAAATAGTAATAAAGTTCATTTGGAAGAACAAAAGGTCAAGAATTTCAAGGGAATAAAGAAAAAAAAAAAAATGCTAAGGAATGTGGCCTAGTTGTGCCAGACCTAAAACTACATTATAAAGCAGGGGTCATCAAAACCATTTGGTATTGGCTAAGAAATAGAGTAGTTAATAAGTGGAATAGCTTAGGATTACAGAACAACATAGGCAACAACTATTGGAATCTAGTGTTTGACAAACCTAAAGTCCCTAGCTTTTGGGATAAGAACTCAATAATTGACAAAAACTTCTAGAAAAATAGGAAAATAATACAGAAGAAATTAGTGCTTACCCCACATTTAACACTACACACTAAGGTAAGATCTAAATGAGTTATGATTTAGATATAAAAAATGATATTATAAGCAAATTAGAAGAACAAATTAGAAGCAAAAAAGAAGAAAATAGGATAGTTTAATTCTCAGACCTGTGGGAAAAGAAGGGATTTCTGCCCAAAAAAGAATTGAAACTCATAATTGGATACCAAATAGATAATTTTGATTATATTAAGTTTAAAAGTTTCTGTACAAATAAAATTAATATAGACAAGATGAGAAGGGAAACAATAAACTAGGAAAACATTTTTACATCCAAAGGTTCTGATAAAGGACTAATTTCTAAAATATAAAGAGAATTGATTCAAATTTATAAGAATCCAAGCCATCCTCCAATTGATAAATAGTCAAAGGATATGAACAGATAATTTTCAGATGAAGAAATTAAAACTATTTCTAATCATATGAGAAGGTGCTCTAAATCACTATTAATCAAAGAAAGACAAATTAAGATGACAGTGATATACCACTACACACTTCTCAGATTGGCTAAGATGCCACAGTAAAAGACAAGGATGAATGTTGGAGGGAATTTGGGAAAACTGGGACACTAATTCATTGTTGATGGAATTGTGAACAAATCCAGCCATTCTGGAGAACAATTTGGAACTAAACTCAAAAAGATATCAAAGTGTCCAAAACCTTTGATCCTTCAGTGTTTCTACTGGACCTATATTCCAAAGAGATATAAAAGGAAGGAAAAGGACCCACATGTCCAAACATGTTTGTGGTGGTCCGTTTCATAGTGGCAAGAAACTGGAAACTGAATGTATGCCCATCAGTTGGAGAATGGCTGACTAAGTGATGGTATATGAATGTTATGGAATATTATTGTTCTATAAGAAATGATCAGGAGGATGACTTTAGAGAGGCCTGGAAAGACTTGCATGAACTGATGCTAAGTGAAATGAAGAGAACCCGAATATCATTGTACACGGCAACATCAATTTATTATACAAAGATCAATTCTGATGAATGTGACTCTTTCCAACAATGAGATGATTGATGCCAGTTCTAATTGTGATAAAGAGAGCCATCTACTCCCAGAGAGAAGATTGTAGGAACTGAATGTGGATCACATCACCACATTCTCACTCTTTTTTGTTTGGTTGTATTTTGTTTTCTTACTCATTTACTTTCTTTTTTTGATCTGATTTCTCTATGCAGCAAGAAAATTATATAAATATGTTTACATATACTAGATTTAACATATTTTAACATGTTTAACATATATTGAATTGTTTACCATCTAGTGGATGAGGTGGGGGAAAGGAAGAGAAAATATGAAACAAAAGGCTATTCAAGGGTCAATGTTATCAAATTATCCATGTATATATATTTAAAATAAAAAGTTTTATAAAAAAGCATAGGAAAAAAAAAGATGGGGTCCTGGATGAGGAGTCATAAGACCTGTGATCTAATCTTATATTTTTAAATTTGCATCCTTAGCCAAGCCACTTATTGCTCCTGTGTCCCTGTGGTTTTTCTTGCAAAATAAGGAGATTAAATTTGCTTTTACTGACCTTATCAAATATGAATATTCTTTCTGAATATCAAGAAAATATTCAAAATCTCCTCTACATATAATAACTATTTGTTTATATAATTGATTGAATATTAATGTTATTGTCAAATAAGGAAACACTGCATAACAAAATAATTACGTTTAAATGAATTTGTGTTTTATTCATCATAACAAATCTATATACATGTGAAAAACAGTAACATGCATAAAATATTTCATTCAGAGAAAGATCTGATAAACAGAGGTATGTATAAAATAATTTTATATGTATATAACTATTTGTATTTAATGGTAGCTATCTCTAGCGCAGAGAAAGGAGAGAAGAAAAAATTACATGATAACTATTATATATTTAAAAGGAATAGTAAGTTGTACATAATAGTTTTTCAGTTTCATGTGGAATCATTGTTTTTATTATATTCTGCTATAGAAATGCTTGTTTTATTTCAGAAATTTAAAATAAATTTAAAAATTTTTTTTAAAAAAGAATATTGTCAAATTCTTTATAGAATTTGTGTATTTAAAACTATGCAAGTATAAACTGTGAATTGTATTTATGGTGGTCTGTCCACTTGCATTCATCTTAAGTATATCAGGCTAGATAATCAAGAATACTAAGAAATAATGATCATTATTGCCTTTAGAAATATTATGAAAAAAAAGAAAAACTCTTCCAGTACCCACTGGACTCTCTGAAGGTCCTCTTTCTTTCTTTTTTTTTTTTTTTTCTTTTTTGCAAGTCAATTAAATGTTTAAGTGACTTTCCCAGAGTCATACAGCTAATAAATGTTAAGTGTTTAAGACATATTTGAATTCAGGTCCTCCTGATTCCAGGGCTGGTGTTCTAGCCATTGTACCATCTAGCTGCCCTTATCATCTTTCCATTTAATCACAACTTCTTTGACTTCAGTTTTCATTTTTAAAAAGAACCTCATGGTAGTTCAGACGCTATTGACTTTTTTTTTTTTTTTTGGTAATCATGGATTCCTTTGGCAATCTCTTGAAGCCTCTCTCATTCTTCTGATGCTAATGTTTTTAAATGCATTAAAATAAATAGGATTACAAAGGGGAACAATGATACAGAAATACAGTTCCAAATATACATTGTGGACATGTACTTATGTGCATATATATGTTTGTGTGTGTGTTTGAGTGTATGTTCACATATACATAGTTATCCCTTCCACACTACAGGGCTTAGGAACATGATCCCCTGTGGTCTGGAAAAGCCATGTAAAATTTTTTTGGCTTTTCCTTTGTATCAGAGATACTAATAATCTAAATTATTGCAATGTTAAAGATAAAATATATTTATATTAAACAATGTTACTATATATAAATGCATGACTGAATTTCTAAACTTTTTCTGTGTCCTTTAGCTTCTGCAAAACTCCCCCAGAATTCCTATTTAATTTCTTGTGCCAATCCAAACAATTAGGGGAAAATTGGAATATAGAATGAATAACTATACATTCATACATACATATATACATATATATACACGCAAAAATGTTTGTGTGTATATGCATATTTAATGTTTAGATAAATTTCTATATCTATCTAACTATGTATCTAACTATGAAATTCGATACCAAGTTGAGAATTCCTGCTCTTACTGTAAATTCACTCATCAGCAATTGGGAATGGGGCAGATATTATACATTTATATCATTAATAGGGAAATCAATATTTGTAGTTGACTTTGCAACTCTACAGACTCTGCAACCATCACTGGGAAATGAGAAGACAGTAACCAAGATAGGAATGAGGATCACTTCTGATGTTTTAGTTGTTTCTTAGGTCACAGTGAATCACTTACCGGCCAACTGTTTGATAATAAGTAGCTGCTCATAGGCTTGTCTTTGGACAACAGACACGATTTTATCATGGGGCTAATTCACAATTTTTCCACATAAAGATGACTCATAACCTTTGAAAACCAAGGCTCCAATAATGCATTATAGAAAGTCTTTGGTGAATCAGATATAAAAAATAACTATTTCAAAGGCATAGAAATAGCTTCTAATCAATTTCAAAAGGAGTAATGCATAAGAAGAAAATATGGCAGCATCATGATTAATAGACTTACATATGAAAAATATTTGAATGTGTTATCACAAATTCAGTGTGAGTCAGATGAATAATATAAAGGCAAAAGCGATTGTAATGTGATATATAATGGACATATAATTTAATTCATATATGTATATATACACATGCATACAAACACACACAGGGATATATATATACACACATACACACATGTATATAACTTTTTTTAACCCTTTATTTTGCAGGGAGTTTTAAATAAGAACCTTCTTTTACCAACAAGATTGACATTCTCTCTGAAATGTGTGTGCATCACAGGTGGAATTGGGAAAGAAAAAAAAAAGACTTTCAATCAACATTCTAACTGTTGCACTAGGCCTCTCTGGATTCTGTTCACCAATAATCACCATTCATCTTATTCTTCTGACTAAAATGCAGGTGTCTTATCATTACTGCCTTGTATTGCTATTCTCCCTTAATAAGGGATAATAATAATTAATAATAGCATGTCACCTCCTTGAGTTAGGTTTTTTTTAAATTTTATCTCCAACTCACATAGTAATTATTAAAACATATTTTCTCATTCATTCATCTATTTATCCATGTCAAAAAGCACAGTCAGACTTTGAAATAGTCTACAATTAGCCTGTGAAGGAAATCCAAAATGCAGGTGTGAAGTTATTAATTGTTTCTATAATTTGCTGTTTCACCCAATCATTCTTTAAGATGAGATTATTTAGTTTCCAATTACTTTTTGATCTATTTACCCCTAACTTTTTGTTGAATGTAGTTTTTATTGCATCATGATCTGAAAAGAAAGCCTTTACTATTTCTGCCTTCCTGCATTTAATTTTGAGATCTTTATGTCCTAATATATGGTCAATTTTTATATAGGTTCCATGTACTGCTGAGAAGAAAGTATACTCCTTTCTGTCACCATTCAGTTTTCTCCAAAGAACTATCATACCTAATTTTTCTAATATTCGATTTACTTCTTTAATTTCTTTCTTATTTGTTCTGTGGTTTGATTTATCTAATTCTGAAAGTGCAAGGTTAAGATCTCCCACTATTATAGTTTTGTTGTCTATTTGTTCTTGCAACTCTCTTAACTTCTCCTTTAGGAAGTTAGATGCTATACCACTTGGTGCATATATATTTAGTACTGAAATTGCTTCATTGTCTATTCTACTCTTTAGCAAGATATAGTTTCCTTCCTTATCTCTTTTGATTAGATCAATTTTTGCTTTTGCTTGATTTGAGATAAGATAACCCCTGTTTTTTTTTTTACTTCACTTGAACATAATAGATTCTGCTCCAGCCTTTTATCTTTACTCTGTATGTATCTCCCTGTTTTAAATGTGTTTCCTGTAAACAACATATTATAGGGTTCTAACTTTTAATTCAGTCTGCTCTCTGTCTCCACTAAATGGGAGAGTTCATCCCATTCACATTTATAGTTAAAATTACTAATTCTGTATTTCCTGCCATCATATTATTCCCAGATTATGCTTTTTTCCCTTGTCCCCCTGAACCCCTTCCCCTCTATTAAACTTATGAGCCCCACTTGTGTCATGCAGTCCTCCCTCTTTAGTATCCCTCCCTTCTCTCTTTAAATCCCTTTCCCTTTCTTGTTCCCTTTCCTTATTACTCTTTTCCTTTTCTCTTTTCCTCTCCCCCTTTTTAATGAGGTGAGAGAGAATTTTCTATAAAGCTATATGTCAATTATTTTCTCTTTGAGCCAATTCTGATGAGAGTGAGGTTCACACAATGTTCCTCCCCCTCTCTAACTTCCCTCAGATATGACAGGTTTTCTTTGCCTTTTTGTGGGTTGTAGTTTCCCTCTTTTTATCTCCCCTTTTCCCTTTTTCTGACACTATCCCCTTTCCATTTCTAGCTCCCTTTTTTTGTTGTTATATCAATAAAATCAAATTATACATGTAGTCTTAATGTATATCCACAACAGAAATACAGTTCTCAAGAGTTCCTTTTACCTTTTTCTGCTTCTCTTGAGTCCTACGATTGGAGATCAATTTTTTTTGTTTAGCTCTGTTTTTTTTTTTCCTTATAAACATATGAAATTCTTCTTTTTCATTAAATGTCCATCTTCTTCCATGGAAGAAAATGCTCAGCTTAGCTGGGTAGTTTATTCTTGGCTGCATTCCAAGTTTTTTTGCCTTTTGGAATCTCAGATTCTAGGCCTTTCCATCCTTTAATGTATGAGCAGCCAGATCTTGAATGACCCTTATTGTGGCACCTTGGTATTCGAATTGTTTTTTTCCTGGCTGCTTTTAATATTTTTTCCTTAGTCTGATAGTTCTGAAATTTGGCCACAATGTTCCGTAGAGTTTTTTTTTTTTTTTTTTTTTAGGGATTTTTTCAGAAGGTGTTTGATGAATTCTTTCAATGCCTATTTTACCTTCTAGTTCTATTACCTCTGGGCAGTTCTCTTTGATAATTTTCTGTAAAATACTATATAGGCTCTTTTTTTCATCATAATTTTTGGGAAGTCCAATAATCCTCAGATTGTCTCTTCTAGATCTATTTTCCAGGTCTGTCATTTTGGCAAGTAGATAGTTGACATTTTTCTCCAGATTTTCATTTTTTTGGTTTTACTTGACTGATTCTTGGTGTCTCAATGAATCATTCATTTCTATTTGTTCAGTTCTGATGTTTAATGAGTTATTTTCTTCATTAGCTTTTTTTACTTCCTTTTGTATGTGTCCAATTGAGTTTTTAAATGAGTTGTTTTGCTCTATGGAATTTTTTTCCATTTCACTAAATTTGTTTTTTAATGTGTTATTTTCTTTTTCCAATTCACAAATTCTACTTTCTTGGGAATTCTTTATCTTTTCCAATTCACAGATCCTACTTTCCTGTGATTTCTTTATCTTTTCCAATTCCCTAATTCTGTTTCCCTGCACTTCGTGTGAATTCTTTACCTTTTCCAATTCACATTTCAGAAAGTTGTTTACCTTTTCTAATTCACATTTCAGGACATTGTTATTCTCTTGCATAGTTTCTCTTTCCTTTCCCCATTTTTCTTCTAATTCTCATTTTAGATTTTTTTATACTCTCTTCTAGAAGAGCATTATTTGGGATATTTTCTGGAGTCTCTCTGCTGTTAGTCTCTTCAGGGTTGGAAACCAGATCTTTTTCTGCACGGAAGCTGTCAATCTTTTTCTTCATTTTTTTACTCATTTTTTTTTTTTAAGCTTTCAGGGTCTGCCTTCAGAACAAGGAGGTTACCAGCTTCCTCTACAGAGCAAGGATGGGTATGGAACAATATCTGTTCTCTCAATGGGCTGCAAGGAACAGCTGAGTGGGAAGGCTCTGGGAAGAGCTCTGTGTGGAAGTGAGTATGCCTGGGTATTACTGCTGGAATCTGTAAGCCCCCTGCGAGGAGCCCTGCTGTGAGGATTAGTGACCGCCTTGGAGCTAGAGGTTAAGGAGCAAAGGTATCACTCCCCCCTCCCCCAATGCCTGCTTTGAGTATTAGCCATTGTCCTATCTCTCACCCTACTGAAGTGTCTCTGGCTGGGGAGCAAAGTCAAGCTGGGGAAATTCTACTACCCCAGCTGGAGCCCTCCCCTCCCCCCCTGCAAATGAGAGGCTTTCCCAGGCTGTGCCCCTGCTGTGTGTGACTGTCCCCTTCACTGGAGCCCTTCACTGCAGAATGCCACAAAGAGCTGTATTATGGTCTGTGCTGAGTCACTTCCAGTCCTGGGTGGGCGCAGCCAGATTCTCTCAGGCTTTGGCATCCCTCAGAATACCCTCTACCCTAGGCTCCAACTTCTCTGCTGGTCCACTACTCTGCCACCAAAGCAAAGCAGTCAGGCTACTGCAGAGAGCTTTAACTGCAGAGGCCACCCCACTCCTGTTTCTATCCCTGCTCTGGGCTGGTCTACTTCTACCACCTCAGGTCAAACCTTTTCTGGTGATATTCTAGATTCTCTTCTGCTAGTAAGTTTTTGTACTTCCAATCTTTGTGGGTTTTTACCAGTCAAGCCCTGTTTTTGAGGCTGAATTAAATAGTTAGTAGAAAGGGAATGAGAGAGAGCTTAAAACGTTCCATCTGGCTTCTCTGCCATCTTAGCTCCACCCCCAAAAATCTTTATGTAGATGATATGTACCCACATTTTGGGGTTTCCATAGTAATAGAAATATCGATTGAGATGATGATGATACCTAGCATGAATATATTGCCTTAAAGTTTCTAAAACTCTTTAAAAATATCATTTCATTTGATCCTTAATGCTGGGGGTTAAGTATTATTCTCATTTACAGTTATAAAATATTAGGCAAAAAATTAAATGATTGAATAAATGAGGCAGAATTCAAGCTCAGATTTGCCTTACTACAAGTCTATCATTCTATGATTTTCATCCAGATTAAACTATATATTTGAAGAAATTTTTCATTCTGAGATTATGAGAGTCCAGTTATTTTATTGGTGTTTTGAGTTCCTTTGTGGCTCTCCTAAAATAACTTTGAAGGTTCTGAACTAATTTAATTAGTAAATAAACTTTATTAATAGTTAGGAGTAACTGTGGATAGAGTCACAGGCCTGAAGTGAGAAATACTGTAGTTCAAATGTGACCCCAGACAATAGCTCTGTGACCCTGGACAAGTCACTTACTTTGTGCCTTCAGAAAACTGCAGAAAAATATTGCAAAGCACTCCAGTATCTTTGCCAAGAAAAACTCATAGAAAGCTGTCTATGGATTCATGAAGAGTTGAATACTACTGAACAAACTGAACATCAAAAGCAGCATGTTAGAAATTATGCTAAAACTAAGAATATGAATAATGAATCAGATGACCCCTATTCTCAAGCATATTGCATTTCACTTATTTTCAATTGTTTTATTAAAAAAAACTGAATATCACTACATTCAACTAAATGTGTTTAATAACGTCATTATTTTCAAAATACAATTTTATTCTATATTTATACTTTGAGAAATTAATAATTGTGATCACTATATGCATATATTTTACTCTGAAGAATATAAACTCCCTGAAGACAACTGTTTCACTTTTATCTTTAAATGTCTAGCCCCTGGCATAGTGTCTGGCATGTTGTAGGAACTTTAGAATGCTTGTGGATTGTTTAATGTAATTATGTTCCATTCCAAGAATTATGTTCCATTCTTAAGAAATGTAGATCAGCATAACTTGTTCACATACAAATAATTTGAAAGATAATTTTCTTTTTGGAATTTCTTCACTATTTATATATGGCTCTCTTTTTTTAAGAAAAAAAATTTAAATACATTTTGATGGTAATGCAAAATAATAGAAGCTGCATTTCTAAGGGCACTGTGTAACAGAGATGTTACCTGTAAAATAGACCCTTCAGATTTCATGTGTAGAAAAATCCTATACTATCCTGAAGGTATTTATGAAAAGTGAGGGAATATCTATACACTTGATGTATTGTGGATTACCTCCTGTTTATTTATACCCACTGCTAAAAAGCCATCTTTCTATTGCTTATTACTCTAGGAATCCAAAACTTTATTTCCAATATCTTCAAATAAAATATAATAGCAACATGATTACATAAGACAATTAGCACAAAGGAACAATGGCTGAAATTGTCATGAAAAATTATTTTCTTGCCTTTAGTCATAGAAAAAGTAAATAGGTCCTCATGATATACAAGAATATTTAAGGCCATTTCTCTCTGAAAACAATTTTAATACTATTGGGACTTAATATAATTCTATAAATATTATAGAAGATATTGAATGCATCATTTTATATCATGATAACTTTTCTAAAAATTATATTTAAATAGAAATAAAAATAAGAAGGTTTAGTTTGAAGGAGGATGGAATAATCATAAGCTACTTTAGTGAGTGAAGTTATTAACAAAGTTGTGTTCTAATAGTTTAAGGTGGTCTCCATTAAATATAAGAAAATCCAGTTAATTAATTAGTCCTCAATTTTAAATTAGTTTTTTAAGCCTGAGAGACAAAAGGAATGTGGGATTTGTGGTGACATGAGAGTGAACATTTAATGATGTTGAACTCAAAGTGACTGCTAATACAGGCTACCTTGGAGCTGAAAATACAATGATGGGGCAGAAACAAATGCAATACCAATATTTAATAGTAGAGATTATGTGTTAATTCACTGTTGCTGTCTGAATGATTCTTTTTTTTTAAGTCCTCAATCAAAAATCCTTCATTTTTTATCAGTACAAGGTTTACCTCTCCAAAAAGAGAGATGAATTAGAACATGAACAGAGCTGAACAAAATAATATCCTCTGCTTGTTGGATGTATAACTTAGATTAAATTTGCTAGTGCTATTCTTTCTGTTATTATGCTATTCAATTTTGGAAATTAATAGCTAATATTTAAATAGTATTTTAATAGTTTCAAAAGATTATATAATCAATCAATCAAATGCGATCAGTCAATCAAATGCTATCTCATTTAATCTTCACAAGAAACTTGTGAGGTAGGTATGATTATTATTTTCATTTTACAGATGAGAAAACTGAGACTGGAAGAGGTTAAGTGTCTTTCAGTTATACAACCAGTAAGAGCCTGAAAAAAGGATTTAAACTCAGGCGTTCATTATTTGAAATACAGCAGTCTAGCTATTGTACCACCTAGCTATCTTATATAGTTGTGTGCATACAGATTAAAAGACAGTATATTTGTCTTTCAATTGAATAGGAAGAGGTATCAAAATACATTTTGGAATGCTATTTTATTCGTATTGTTTTTCTAGTTAACAGGAAAAGGGAAAGATCCATGCACCTTTGCCTAGTCCTATAAAAAACAATAATAATTTTATATAATTGTCCTACACCAGCAGAATTTGGTGTTTAAATTAACACTTTTTATGGCTTATGGATAAAACTATTATGTTTTTTAGCCTATTTCTTGCAAATGAAATGGATTTAAGAAGTTGTATGAATATAACTTTAAAAGGGAACTTGATTATTTTATTTATCAACATTTCAATCTTATAGAGTATTCATGTTACAGATTACAGTCAAGATATAATGCATATATTGCCAAGTCCAAGTTCACTTGAGTTTCAATGCATTTTGACTCACTTGTCTCATATCAAATAACTTAAGGTTAAACATTAATTGAACACAATATATGAAAGATAAGAATACTATTTTGATGTTCTCTTAAGCATCCCACTTTATCTTGGCAGCAAAGATTTTATTTGTTCCCCAGCAAAGGGCTGTGTGTGTGTGTGTGTGTGTGTGTGTGTGTGTGTGTGTGTGTGTGTATGCAGATCCTCAGTTTCTTCAGTCAAAGACAGTGGTATGGGAGAAAAAGCAGTAAACTTAAAGAAAGGAGATCTGGTCTTTACTATTTATAACAGATTTCATACTTGAGCTTTCTGATCCTAATTTTCTTAATCTTTAAAAAGGAGTGATTATTTTCCCCAAAATTACCTATCAAGTAGTGGATATTGAATTTCAACATTTTTCCCCCCTGTTTAACACCCCCCCAAGAGATAGTGCTTTTAAACAGCAAACTTGTGGGCACTATTGACCTGAGATATAAGCTGTAAAAAATCCCCTCACAATGATCACTTTATTCCTATTTTATTAGCTCATTGCTTTTCCCTTTATTCTGGGCTCAATACTACTTTAAATTTATCCAGGTCCTTAGATTACAATCTTAATTTTCAGGAAGAACACCACAAGTAAAATCCCACATATATTGCATACTAATATTGAATTTACCTAGAAATTATAATCCTTAACATTCCTTAATCCATTCTGTTCATTTTGTTATGAAATGGATAAAATAATTCCTCATTTCTATCTTTTCTTTTATCATTATTCTGAGTGTCCAAATTATCTCTGCCACAGTACCTACAAAACACAATGAGAATAAGAATAGACATAGACAAAATTACAGTAGACCCCAGCTGAAAACTTTGGTTTCTATTTCCAGGCTCCTCTATTCTTTATGCTAATCTTTTATAACAGAGTTGGAACATTTTCTTTGATTGTGGGGAAAGGAAATGACAAGGGATGAACCTATTGAGGTGATAGCCTGTCAGCCTTTAAATCAAGGAGGACCTCTCCCTTAGCAAGCAAGATGATTAAATAGACTCATGAATTGATATTTTAGAGTATCTGCTCCCAGGAGATCACATTTAAGTCCCATCACCAGTGGTCAGATCAGGAAATATTCTTTCCTGTCAACTAGCAAAAGTACAATTGTGATGAAGTTCCTTTCTTTATGGACAATTAGAAAACTCTGTCAAGGCAAATGTTTCTCCTTAAAGTGTGTTATTTCTCCATCAGATTCTGAAAAGAAAGGCCTATTTTAACAATCAATACTTCATGTAGTAAAGTGTTCAAAGACACATGCATGTACATGTGTCTATTTTCTATCTAGCAGTCAGTTTTCTCTTTATTCCCCAACTTTGTTTCAATAGAGAAAATTATATTCCACTCATTCAAATGTCCCCATAAAAAGGCTGCATTCAAGGTAGTTTCTGTCTGCAGAGCTTCCTAAGAAATACCTTGATCTGTCAGCATTCAGTATATATGAATATGAATTTTCAAACTCTTAAATCTTAAAGCTTCTAAGAGTGAGCTTTGACTCATGCTCCTGCTCACCTTCCATTTAGATCTTCAGACTGGTCATAAATTTGAATGTGGTTCATTTGAAGCTTTTAATTTTTTAGACATTAATATATTCTCCACACACAGTATAAACTCAGAATTTAATGTTTTTTTCTTTCCATAGACAACAATATTCTGGAAAGACAAAACAAAACAAGTAAATGAAAAGCTCACTGAAGTTACAAAGCCAGATATTAGATTCTGCTCTAAAATGAATTCCAATGATGATACATATCTTAATGAATAGGAGTTATGAATTTCCTTTAATTAAACAATTCATTGTTTTAATTGAGCAAACTTCATTTTGTTTCATCACTGTTTTTTTTTCCACCATGAATTTTTGTCTCCCATATTCATGCTGACATTTTTCAAGCAAATAGAATGGCAGACAGTAAGTGCACATCATTTATGTCTAATACAATATTAGGCCCTGATCTTTGACTCATTAAATTATGAAGATTGTCATCTTTGACCTGCTGCTATTTAAAGTTGCAGACCTGTACCTAATAGTTCTCTAATAAACATTGCCAGCTGAGAGTATAGACATGGTTAATTAAATATGGTTTCAGTGTAAAAAAGTCAAATGTCTTCTTGGAACTGAATTCTTCAGAGTTTCTAGATCACCATTACTGATCTAAGGGGGTGATTTTCAAGAAATGCATTGGGTTCCCACATATTACAGAAGGGAAAATGCAAAACCACATGGAAAGCAGTTTTCAAAGTTATTTTTTCTAGAGGATAACTTTCAGTATTTTGCACTGCACTGCAGCCCACTTATGAACAGGGTCAGATTTTGCTCACTGCTGCAAGCTAAAGACCTTTTTTTTTTCTTTTTGTCTAGATTAATACAGAACTTTTATCCATCTTTTCTATGTGTATGATTCATCTCATTGAATGCATTTCACTTTTCTTCAGGGGGTGCAGAGGTAGCAGAAGGAAAGAATCATAATATTATAGAGGCAGTATAGTATAGTGAAATGAATGCCAAAGTTGGAATCAAAGAAACTGAGTTCAAATTGTCTCCCTGCTTGTAATTTATGAGACTTTATGCAAGTTAATTTTTGAGTTTCTTTATCTGCAAAATGGGGACAGGACTGGATCAGATGACTTCAGGTCTAAATATGATGGAATGGCATGAACTTAGAGGTCATCCAATCTAATTCTTGTATTTTATATTTAGGGAAACCGAAATCTAGAGAAGTTAAGTGATCCAAGGGATTAACAGGTTTAGTTTAGTAGAATTTAGTAGAATTTTAACTGAAATTTAGCCTTAGAATCCTATATCCAAAACTCTTTTCACTACATTACTATGCATTTATATTTAATGATCTGGAGAGACAAACTATGCACTATATATGTTATATATTAAAATATGCTATAATTCTGGTACAACAAATGTTTATTGTATGATGATGTGGCATAGACTGTACTCTAAGGAATTCCAATTGGTTATGATGTCAGTCTTTAGTTGGACATGGAAAGAAAGATGGCATTGTACTAGTAGAGTAAAAGAAGATATTAGAGCTTGTGGGGCAAAATATAGAAAAGTCACTAGGGAGGAAAAAAGCAGGGTAATGGTGGTGCTGGGCAGCTAGGTGGTGCAGTGAATGGAGCACCAATCTTGGAACCGAGAAGCTTGAGTTCAAATTTAGCCTTAGACCACCAGTTGAGTGACCAGGGGAAATCATTTCACACTATTTCCCTTAGTTTTCTCATCTGTAAAATGAGCAGGAAAAGGCAGGAAAAAATTAGGAAGGGAAGGAGAGAGGAAGACCCAAAACAATATTAAAACAAATAGTCCTCAAAGAAATAGTTAACAAATGATTAAATTATTAAGCATCTCTAATGGTAATGTGCTAAGTATTATGAATAAAAAAAGGTAAGAGATAATTCTTGCTCAGAAGTACCAAAAAATCTATTTTATCATTTGTCTAAAAGATAACAACTATGTACAAAGAAAATAATTTGTGCCAACTTAGTATGGTTATAGAGCAAACTATGTTATTAAAAATATCATCAGAATATTAAATACAGGGAAGCAAAGCCATGTAGTTAAATGGCCATTGGACTGAGAAATCAAGTTCTAGCCATGATGTCTTGTAATTAGCTGTGTGACACTGGGAATTTTCTCTAATATCTCTGTGTCTAAATTTCCAATAAAGAAACACTTAAATTAAATTGAGGGGTTGGATTACATGAGCTTGGAAGTCCACGCTAGCAATAAAGTCAGTGACTTGTCGCAAAATGAGAGGTTTATATTGTCATAGCAAAAAGATTTTACATCAAAATGTTTAACTAGTAGTAAATCAATTTATCCCCATAAGATCAAAGTCTTCATGGAATAAACACTGATTTCTGTTTAAGAGTGCTCACTACTGAGGAATGATTCCTGCCACTGCTCCCCCCTCCCTCCAAAAAAAAAAGAAAAGCTGATCTTAAGAATTTGAACAGTAAGAAAAATAAAAATACAGTCTGGCTCTATTTATACTGTCTTCACTTTGAGATGTAACTTGAAGATAGTTAAAAAAAAAAAAAAAAGCAACACATGCTCCTCTCATATAGACACTGATAGCAAAGCATAGGTAAGTGAATCTATTCTGTGAATGTGAATTCTGTTTGTATTATCTGGATAACTATGACTTAGCAGACCTCTCCTAAAATACTCATTATTCTATTTCCTTTACAATAAGTGGAGAGGTTAAATACCTCTCCTCTATTCCTTGCCTATATTCACCAAGTGAATTGGGAGGAGATTTGGGAAATCCAGATTTCTAGTCCCCAGATCCAACTCATAGCCAGTGTTTCCATTTAATTAGTTAAATTGATTGAAAACTTAATTACACATACATTTTAGAGAAATGGGAAGTATGATAATCACATAAGCAATACTTAAGGGATAATGTAAAACAAAGGTCAAATTTATGATAGCCATAGTTAATAATATTAGCTATAAGGAGAAATTTCTGTCACTTTAGCCACCTTTCCATTCCTGGTGTTTCTGTATGAAAAGGTCAATTTCTATCTAGAGCTTCAGTTTATCACAATAATGCAATGGGATTTAAAACTTATTTGAAAGATACCAGGCACAAGTTGCAGTATGAAAGGATGGCATATGTATGATCTACAATAACTAAGTATTAACCAGTTTCCAGAGCATTCTTTTTCCTTTAACTTTGAGAGAATCTGACAGAAAAATTAATGTGAAATTCTGGCCTTTGAAGACTGACAAGGAAGTGGAGATTGGTGGTTGGGGGAAGAGCTTCCAGAAGCTTTTAAGGGAAACTGAATTATTCACTTCATCTTGAGAGGAGTATGTACTACTATTAACTTTATAATTAATGGGAGTGGTACATTGCAAAGAGTACCAGCCCTAGAGTCAGGAGGACTTAAGTTTAAATCCAGTGTCAGATACAATTTAATAGTTGTGTGACTCTGGGCAAGTCACTTAAACACAATTACCTAAAAAATGCAGGAAAAATTATTAATGTGAAACAAAAGTTTTTAAAAAAAGGTTTCACAGAATCCCAGAATTTTATAGCAAGAATGGAATTCTGCAGTCATCTCATCCAGCATTGAAATGAATCATGAAAGTAAATTGCTCTGATATTTTAGAATCAAAAGGTAAAATAGTCATTGAAAGAACTCACCAATCACCTCCTGAAAGAGACCCCAAAATTAAATCCCCAAATAATATCATGACTGAATTTCAGAACTATCACATCAAAAAAAAAAAAAAAAAAAGATATTGCAAGCAGCCAGAAAGAAACAAATTAAATACTGAGGCTCTACAATTAGGATTACTCAGAACCTACCAGCTTCCACCTTAAAGGCAAAGGAACTTGGATTACAGTCAAGAATATACTATCCTGCTAAAATGAGCATTATCTTTCAGGGAAGAAGATGGACATTCAATGATATAGGTGAATTTCACCAATTTTTAATGAAAAGATCTAAAGTGAACAAAAAATTGATCTTCAAACACAGAATGCAAGAAAAACATAAAAAGGTAAAAAGGAAAGAACTCTTGAGAACGATATTTCTGTTATGGGTATACTTAGAGAATGTGGTATAATTTGATTTTATTATGATAATATGAAAAAGAAACTAGAGGTCAAAAGAGGATCATTATGGAAAAAGAGGGAAAAAGTGGTAAAATAATGAAAATTACATCTCACAAAGAGGCAAAGGAAACCTATTATAATTAAGGGAAAGAAGGAAGGGGGATAAGCATTGTGTGAATCTTTCATCAGATTTGGCTCAAAGAGAGAGTAACAGACATATTTGTTCTCACAGAGAAAGTTGTCTCACCTTATAGGGAAGTGGGAGAGAAAAAAGGAAAAGAAAGGGAAAGACTAATAGAAGGGGAAACAGAAATATTATGGGAAAGGTGTAAAAGGGGGGGATGAACTGTTAAAGGGGAGGACTGCTTGAGGGAAAATATCGGGGAGGAGGGAAGAGCTAAAGGAAAGAGGAAAGCATAATAAATAAGATGGCAGGAAATACAGAATTAGTTATTTTATATGTGAATGTGAATGGGATAAACTCTCCCCTAAAACTGAAGCAGTTAGAAGACTGGATTAAAAGCCAGAATCTGTTATTTACAAAATATGTTATTTACAAGAAATACCTTTAAAGCACATTGATAAATACAGAATGAAAGTAAAGGGCTGGAGCAGAATCTATTATGCTTCAGGTGAAGTAAAAAAGTAGGTGCAGCTATCATGATCTCAGATCAAGTAAAAGCTAAGATAGATCTAATTAAAAGAGATAAGGAAGGAAACTATATTTTACTAAAGTATACTATAGATAATGAAGTAATATTACTACCAAACATATATGCCCCAAGTGCTATAGTATCCAAATTGCTTGAGAAGTTAAGAGAGATGCAAAAAGAAATAGACAGCAAAACTACTAGTGGGGGATCTCCACCTTGCTCTCTCAGAACTAGATAAATCGAATCACAAAATAAGTAAAAAAGAAGTTAAAAGTTATGTATAATACATCTTTGGAGAAAACTGAATGGAGACAGAAAGGACTTTACTTTTTTCTGAGCAGTTCATGGAACTTATACCAAAATTGACCAATGTTATGGCATAAAAATCTCAAAATCAAATGGATAAAGGCAGAAATAGTAAATGCATTTTTTTCAGATCATGATGAAATAAAAATCACATGTAATAAAAGGCCAGGAGAAACGACCAAAAATCAATTGGAAATTGAATAATCTGATCCTAAAGAATGAATGGTTGAAAGAGCAAATAATAAACACAATCAATAATTCCATCCCAGAGAATGACAACAATAAGACAACATATTAAAATTTGTGGGATACAGCCAAAGTACTTATAGGAGAAATTTTATATTTCTAGATGCTTACTTGCATAAAATAGAGAAAAAGAGGATCAATGAGCTGGACTTACCAACTAAAAAAGTTAGACAAAGAACAAATTAAAACTCTCGATTAAATATCAAATTTGAAATTCTGAAAATAAAAGGGGAGATTAATAAAATTGAAAATAAGAAAACTTTTAAATTAATAAATAAAAGTAAGAGTTGCTTTTTATGAAAAAAAAACAAACTAGATAAAACTTTAGTTAATTTAATTAGAAAAAGGAAAGAAGAAAATCAAATTGTTAGTCTGAAAAATGAAAAGGGAGAACTTCCAACAGTGAAGAGGAAATCAGAGCAATAATGAAAAGTTATTTTGCTCAACTATATGCCAACAAATTTGATAATCTAAATGAAATTGAGGAATATTTACAAAAATATGGTTTGCCCAAGTTAACAGAATAGGAAATAAATTATTTAAAATAGTCCTGTTTTAGAAAAAAAAAAAAAAAAAAAAGAATAAGCTTTTAATTAACTTCCTAAGAAAAAATCTCCAGGGCCAGGTGGATGTACATCTGAATTCTACCAAACATTCCAAGAACAATTAATTCCAATACTCTATAAACTAGTTGAAAACCTGGAGTTAGAAAGAATTCTACCAAATTCCTTTTATGACACAGATATGGTGCTAATAGCCAAACCAGTAGGATGAAAACAGAGAAAGAAAATTATAGACCAATTTTCCTAATTTGATGCAAAAATCCTGTATAAAATATTAGCCATGAGATTACAGAAAGTCATCCCCAGGATAAGACTATGGCCAAGTAGGATTTATTTTATTTTTATATTTATTTTAGGGCTGGTTCAATATTAGGAAAACACTGTTAGCATAATTGACTATATCAATAACCAAACTAACAAAAATCATAGGATTATGTCAATAAATATAGAAAAAGCAATTGATAAAATCCAACACCCATTTCTTTTAAAAACACTAGAGTGTATAGAAAGAAGTGGACTTTTCCTTAAAATGATCAGTAGCATCTATTTAAAACCATTGGCAAGCATCATGTGTAATGGGGACAAACTAAAACCATTCCCAATAAAATCAGGAGTGAAACAATGCTGCCCACTATCACTATGCCACTGTAAATATATCATGATTACTATTTGATATTGTACTAGACACGTTGGCTTTGGCAATAAGAGAAGAAAAAGAGATTCAAAGAATTAGAGTACGTCATAAGGAAACCAAATTATCCCTCTTTGAAAATGATATAATGGTATACTTAGAGAACCATAAAAAGTCAACTAAAATATTACTAGAAACAATTCACAACTTTAGCAAAGTTGCAGGATACAAAATAAATCCACATAAATCATCAGCATTTTTATATATTACCAACAAACTCCAGCATTAAGAGATACAAAAAGAAATTCCATTCAAAATAACAATCAGTAGCATAAAATATTTGAAATTTATTTGCCAAGGGAAAGTCAGGAACTATACCAACATAACTAAAACTACTTTCCACACATATAAAGTCAGATCTAATCATTTGGAAATGACAATACTATCTAAATTAATCTAACTTATTTAGTGCCATACCAATCAAACTCCCAAGAAATTATTTTACAGACCTATAAAAAAATAATAACAAAGTTCATCTGGAAGAACAAAAGGTCAAGAATTTCAAGGGAATTAATGAAAAAAATGTTAAGGAATGTGGCCTAGCTGTGGCAGACCTAAAACTATATTATAAAGAAGGGGTCATCAAAACCATTTGGTACTGGCTAAGAAATAGAGTAGTTGTTCAGTGGAATAGATTAGGATCACAGCACAAAATAGTCAATAATTATAACAATCTAGTATTTGACAAACCCAAAGTCCCCATCTTTGGGATATGAACTTACTATTTGACAAAAAACTGCAGGGAACATTGGAAACTAGTATGGAAGAAATTAGGGCTTGACCCACATCCTAGCACCATAAGGTCTAAATGGGTTCATGATTTAGACATAAAAAGTGATATTATAAACAAATTAGAAGAACATAGGACATATAGGACATTTTTCCTCTCAAATCTGTGAAGAAAGGAATTTGTGTCCAAAGAAGAACTAGAACTCACAAATGAACACCAGATAGATAATTTGATCATATTAAGTTTAAAAGTTTTTGTACAAACAAAATGTAGACAAGATGAGAAGGGAAGCTATAAATTGGAAGAACATTTTTATATCCAAAGGTTCTGATAAAGGACTAAAATATAAAGAGAACTGACTCAAATGTATAAGAATTTAAGCCATTCCCCAATTGATAAATGGTCAAAGGATATGAATAAACAATTTTCAGATGAAGAAATTGAAACTATTTGTAGCCATTTGAAAAGGTGCTCCAAATCACTATTGATTAGAGAAATGCAAATTAAGACAACTCTGAGACATCACTACACACCTCTCAGATTCACTAAGATGACAGGAAAAAATAATGATCATTGTTGGAGAGAATGTGTGAAAACTGAAACACTGATATATTGTTGGTGAAACTGTGAACAGATCCAACCATTTTGGAGTGCACTTTGGAGCTATGCTCAAAAAGCTATCAAACTGTGCATACCCTTAAACCCAGCAGTGTTTCTACTGGCCTTATATCCCAAAGAGATCTTAAAGAAGGGAAAGGGACCCACATGTGCAAAAATGTTTGTGGCAGCCTTTTCTGTAGTGGCAAGAAACTGGAAACTGAATGTATTCCTATCAACTGGAGAATGGCTGAATAAATTAAGGTGTATGAATGTTATGGAATATTATTATTCTATAACAATAAGCAAAATGATTTCTGAGAGACCTGGAGAGACTTACATGAACTGATGCTAAGTGAAATGAGCAGAACCAAGAGATCATTATAGATGGCAATAACAAGATTATATGATGATCAATTCTGATGGACATGGTTCTTTTCAACAATGAGATGATTCAAACCAATTCCAATTGTTCAATGATGAAGAGAGCCATCTGAACCCCGAGAGAAGACCATGGGAACTGAATGTGGACCACAACATAGCATTCTCATTCTTTCTGTTGTTGTTTGCTGTTTTGTTTTCTTTCCAAGTTTTTTTCTTTCTTGTTAATCCAAGTTTTCATATGCAGCAAGATAACCGTATAAATATGTATTCACATATTGGATTTAATATATATTTTAACATGTTTAACATATATTGGACTACCTGACATCTAGAGGAAGAGGTGGGGGGAAGAGGGGATAATTGGAACAGAAGGCTTTGCAAGGTTCAGTGGTGAAAAATTACCCATGCATATTTTGTAAATAAAAACTTTAATAAAAAGAAAAAAAGAAAAATATATTTATATATAAGATACAATAAATACAGAGAGAGATAAGAAAGAAAAGAGAATTTCAGTGAAATAGTCTTTACAAATACAAACAAAATAAACTATTCACATTTTTCATAAACAACTATATGCTTTAGTAATATTCCTTCAATGACTCATCATACTTTAATTGAAGAATAAATAGTGGAGAAATTTCTGATGTAATTCAGATGCCTCGAGGGCAGATAATACATTATTTCTGAAAGTACACTGAACTAATAGGCATGTGCCTTAACTTCGAATGTTTTTCTGTTCCTTATTACTTGCAGATATCACTTGGCATCAATGGGTTTTGCTTTTCTCTTATGTAATATGAGAAGTTAGACTAGGTTTTATCTTTGGTTCTTTTTAGAATAATTTCAGAGGAGGTGAGAATAGCAGAAAAAGGAAATCTTAGACATGGAAAAATAGTACACAAAAGGTTTGAGTTAAAGGCCTGTGATTTCCTTCAAGGTGGGAAATTTCTATAAAGACAGAAATCAAAACTGTCCCCCTTCTATCCATTGAGTCTAAGAACTTCTTTGTTCTCTCTTCTCTAACAGACCATCACTTTTTTTGGTCACTATGGATGATTTCCTCTTAATAGTGAACTTCTACCAATAGGTAGATTGGTGATCTGTATCTAATTAGTTTTAAAAAGTTAGATGATGCTCAAGGAGATTAAAGGATTTTCCTAAATTCTTATTGCTAGTATGCATAAAAAGGATTTGTACCCAGGTTTATCTTTTGACAACTTAGCACTTCATCCTCTTCATATGTTTTCTATATATAAAAGATATGTTCATTATCTAATGATTTGTATATTTTCTACACACACACACACACACACAAACTTTGATTTGGACAAGTCAGCCTCCCAGAGCTCCAAGCCACAATCTAAGATATAATATATAAATGGTAACTCCCTGTGTGTGTGTGTGTGTGTGTGTGTGTGTAGATACACACACACACATATATATATATTATTTTATATATTGTATGTATGTGTATATGCCAAAGATGAAATTACATTTGGACCAAAAATCAAATGCATTGTCTATACAATTTACAGACTTGAAGTTTACTCTAGAATTCTGGGAGACAGATACACACATATCTCTCTATGAACATATAACAGACAGATAACAGATGAAGCAGAGACAGAGACAGATAGAAATAGATGAACAGTTGGAGACAGAAGACACAAAGACAGACAGAGAAAGAAGAGAGAGAAAAAAAAAGAGAGAAGAAAGCTGCCAGAGACATAGAAAGAGAATGACAAAGAAAGAGGTAGAGAGAGAGAGAGAAAGAGAGAGATAATTGAAGCTATGACTTCACTGATACAGGGAGCCCTTGGTAATGAATATATAAACATAATATAATATACATATATACATATACACACACTATTTATATATGGATTGTGTACAAAATAGATAGAATCATTCTTTCATTTTTGTTTGATCTTGCTATTTTGGAATTTTGAAGATCACATCCAACATTCTTGATATTAAGAATGAGTATTAATCCTATTAGTTCATCTGGCAAGCTGGACCTTGTGATTAACCATGTTTTTCCAAGTTTTCTGTCTATGTTGGAAGGAATTTGTGCTTTCACAGCCTGATTCTCTACCTCTATACCCGGGCTTGTATCTCCCTCAAGCACCGTGATCCCTTTGAAGTCAATTGAAACCTCTGTGCTCCAGTGTAACTCTCATTACCTTTAACGAGGGTTTTACAGATGGATAGACAGAAGAGCAGAGAACTTGCCCTAAGTCATATAGCAAGTCAGGTGTGGAATCGGGAACAAAATGTAGGGATCCTTTCAGGCCACTCAGCCAATTTTGTTCACTTATCCTTTTCAGACCCATGTGCCCTAATTTAAGTTACAATAAGTGAAACAAATATTAAATGCTAATCTGTTTCTATGTAGTGTCAAGACCCTCTCCTCCCTCCCTTAAAAATGTTTACATTAGAAGGGAAAAATCAAAATGTTTCAAATACTTTGAAACAATTAATTTTACATTATTTTAGGAACTAAGAAAGGTGAGAAAACACAGGTATACTGTGTGGCTCTTTATAGATAACTGCACAATACTATTTCCTAAAAATCTGCAAAATTTGGCTCTAAACCTACAATTTGCATATATTATTTGAATATAATTGGAAAGCTATGCTGGATTCAAAAGACTTAAGTATATATCCTATCTATGGCATTATGCAAAGGTTGGAATAATCTAATCTTCCTTGACCTCAGTTTCTTTTCTCTAGATAATGTATTTGGATTATAAATTCCCTCCAAAACTTAGAAACTGGTTACATATTTTCTATTACTCCTGTTCAGATATTTTGTTTTCTCACCTCCATTTGCCTATTAAGTATTACTCAAACTGGAGTTGAGTAATTCTATTGCTTTTAGACTGTCTGTCATGCCTAGAATAAATTCCCTGCTCAAATCTGCTTCTTAGAATTCTTATTGTTCTTTAAGAATCATCTGTTTCTTAAAGGAACCCTTTCTGGATGCTCCTAATTATTAATGCCCTTTCCCTCCTCAAACTACAATGTAATTTACCTCTATGTTTACATGTTATATCTTCCCAGGCTTAAATATGACTCCTTGAATCTCATTTTGCACTTATAGGCATTTAATAAATGCTCTCTGTGTTGAATTAAAAATACAAAATCAGTATGAAGTTCATATATAGAATACATAATGAATCATCACAGCACAGAATTCAGATCATAGATTCACTGAAAAGAGGAATGCTCATGAGATAGATGTTTACTAATGAGTTCAAGGAAAAGAAAGAATTCTGTTCTTATGTGGTTTCTTTTCTTTCTCAAACTTTTTGGTTCAAATTTAGCTGTATACTGGAAACAGAGTCATGAATAAAAAAGCAATCATTAACCTTCAAGTTACATGACACTACTGGAAATAGATTAAGCAAAGAGAAAAATGAAATATTGATGCCATATTCATATAGGACCATTTTCTGGCATACACGTTAGGAAGTTTTTATACTGGCACTTAGTTATTAAAGGAAAAATATATTCCAAAACTACAATGTTGTATAGCATGATAAATGATGAATTTCAGTTCTCATTTCTGAGTCCTAATTTTGCTATTAACTCTCTGTGTCAACTTGTCAATTTCAGAATCTCAGTTTCTCCATTTGTAAAAAATTCTCATCTCTGAGATCTCTTTCAGTTTTGAATTCAGTTAGCCTCTAAACTGTTTTGCAGACAATGTGATTCAAATGAATGATTAGAATTAAGTGAAACTGTATAGTTGCCATTAAAGAATTTTTACATAAATATTTCAATTTAGCTATAAAATCTATACTTACTTCTGCTGGGCAAGTTTGGATATGGCAATTGGTTATTCAAAGAGAGAGTTAGTAGATTGGATAGCTAATTTTCTATAATCAAGTTACATTAGCCAAAGGCAAAGAAAATTGTCAGTATTGTACATACCCCAATTCTGAAGAACTTATGCTGAATTTAGTGTCAGAAAATCAAACTTTAATGTCAGCTTTGTCAGTATTTAGCTAGGTCATCCTAGTCAAATCATTCCACCATGTGGAGTTTCAATTTCTACATCTGTAAAAATTAAAAGGTCAGATTATATGATCTCTAAAGTCCTTTCTACCTCTAAATATAGGATTTTATGATTTGCTTCTTAATTTATCACAGTATTCTCAAACATACTATGTTATTTGGAATGAAACAAGCAATTTTTTTGCCATAATCTTGGTTGTGATAAGATAAATGAGTAATATTACTTCTTGTTTCTTGTCATATACTGACTTAAACAGAAATACCACATTCCTTGAAAGAAATAGGATCTGAGGATGATGGATTAAAAAGTTCAAAGGGATCTTATAAATCATCTAATTGGACAGACTTATTTTAGAAACGAGTGAGTTGCAGAAGATTTGAGTGCTTTGCCACTCTTTTATATTTCTCATTTTTGAGCACCTGTCTCAGAGTCAGAGAAATTGAATTTCAAGCCCTGTCCCTAATTCATATTATATACTACTTGTGTGACCAAGGACTGATCACTTTACATTATCATTGTAGTGGCCTATACAATTCCCAAACTAGTAGTTAAATTCTAGTTGCCTATTTTCATTGGTGGAGAGACTTACTATCCCAGACAGTTCCCCATATGAATGGATTTGCATACCAAAAAAATTAACAAGTAAAAAATGCTTAAAATTATCACTAGGATTATTATGTTATACATATATCTATAATATGAAAATATTATTAAGAGAGTAAATATAGAATCAATTAGAAGTTCTGAGGACAGTCTAACATGAAAAACAAAAATCCCAGTAAAATCAACAGATAAGGACACAGAGTAAATTAAGAAGCAGAAATAATTAAATACATCACAATCATTAGTCTTGATTTAACAACTTTTTCTATAACTAATAGTTTTCAAAGTGGAAATTAGCCTTTTTGCCTGATCAAGATTCTGCATATAACATTTACTATTGCTCTCTTGCTCTCCAACACTAAATTTTTCAAGGTACATGTATTTGACCTACCTGTAAGTCTTGAAATATGTTTTTAGTACAGCTGTTCTTTTGTGTTTAAACTCATCACAAAATACGGCTTTAATGTAAACCCACCATTGATCTGCAGCAAGTGGAAACAAAATCTTTTACTTAATTAGTATCATCCAATCACTTTTTAAACATTTCTACAGAACACACACTGTGAACTGTTTAATGGACTACTATTTAGAAAAGTGGCAAAGAGCAGAGAGAGAGACAAAGAGCAGAGAGAGAGAAAGAAAAGAGAGAGAGAGAGAGAGAGAGAGAGAGAGAGAGAGAGAGAGACTCATAATGAAAATATAAAGTAGCTGTGTCAATGAAAAATGTGTTGCCTAATAATGGGAAAAAAAGAGGTTTCGTTAAGATGAGCTTCACTGGAATCTTACTGTATAGATGAACACTGCTCCAATTACTGCCAACAATGAAAAGAAAGATAGAGAAATAGATTCATTACTTTCAACACCCTTAACTGTCTACCAGTGAATTCTCTTATCTGCTTCTTTTTCTACAGAACCTGCATGAAGGGGGGAGGAATAAACAAAGAACTGAAGAGAGTGAATGTGTCACAAATTATCACAAACACATTGTGACTCAATGCACTTTTCATTTCTCTCCTCATTAACTGTGTCTTGCTCAAAATGAGAGACTGGGCCTAAACGTAATCAAGTCCCACAGATAACAATTGACTTGACTGCTGGGGCAGTCATCACCTTCTAGCTACTGGGAAATAAATTTAGAAATAAAATGAGTTAAAATAAAATTCATTCTGCCCTCTTTTCTGTGTTCAGATAATTTGAAGGCCATCAAGGCCTGCAGAAACAATCCATCTCTCAGTGAAAAGAAAGCCATCTATGCCACTACCAATAAGGCATGTCTTTAGTGTTATCAAGAGTAAGTATAATTACAGCGTGAAAAGGCCATCAAAGTGTCTTGGGCTCTGGTGTTATTTTTTTTCCTGAGGTCTTCATCCATAGTGCTATCTGAATGAAAAGATTAAGTGTTGAGGGGGTTGGGAGGAAGAAATAAAGAGAAATAGTGGGGGTGGGGTGAAATAAGTAGAAAAAAATATTCTCTAGATTTGTGTGACTGACTGCAATCTTATAGCACAGAATTTGAAAACGAGAAAAATTCATTAAAATTTTTCTATCTCTTTTTTTAAATCAGAAAGGATTTATTTAATGAATCATTGTGTTTAACTTTTGTAAATTTCTTTAAAAGCAGTTATTTCTTTGTACAGCCACTAAAAGATTAGGTCCCTTCTTTGGAAATAAAGAAGACCAAGTTTGAGGAAGACTGTATTTGATCATTGAAGATCTTCCCAACAACTTGCTTCTTAAGGAAACAAAGGGGTGTGTGTGTGTGTGTGTGTGTGTGTGTGTGTGTGTGTGTGTGTGTATACACACATATATATGGTGTTATATATAGGCATATGTACATATACATATGTATGCATGCATGATATATAAATGTATGTGTGTTATCCACATATATGTATGTATACACATGTACATATTTGCACATATTTAAAATGCATTTTTGACTTGTACTGATAGCATTTGGGATAATTTACTTCATTTTTAATTTTCCTTTTGAATGTTTTGTTTCTATTGCAATTAATAGTCTCCACTAGGATATAATGCCATTGATGACCCTCCCTAGGGAGTTTCTAAGGACACACACACAAACCACACACCCATATGTGTGTCTGTATATGTGCTTAAGCACATTTTTTGCAACTATAGAAACAGTTATCCTACTTATCTGACTGCTTCTTTAACCCTTGTAGTTGTTCTACTTTATCCTCAACAACTACTTCAGTCACTCTCCTATTAGCATTTCATTTCCATTAAGTCCTATCTAATAATGTTCCATCTTTCTCTTTGGCTCTGTCACTCTCCTTGTCTCTCTCTCTGTTCCTCTTTGTCTTTGTGTCCTGCTCTCTGTCCTCTTAAAAGGTCAAATTCCTGGAATCTAATAATTTCTGAAATATCATTTCTTTCTAGGAGTGAGAAGTACAAGAAAAATGGTAACCTAAGGCTTGTGATACAATGTTAAAAGGGAAAACAAAAATAATTAAATCATATGTTTATTTTAATATCTGTAAGAGAAAATAATCTCTAAGTAGAAGAGATATCATAAAAATAAACAAAAGGAGATTGAAGTTTGGTAGTTTGAGATAAGAGAAGATCTAAATAGTTCAAAGCACTCCCAGTTATTGTCCCAAAACAAATTTCATCTGAGTATCTTGAAAGCAAAAACAGTGACCACTAGAAACATGTATAGATTCACTAAGAATAAGTCATAATAAACTATCATAATTTCCAGTTCTGATAAAGTTACTTCATTCAACTGATAAATTAGGGAAGATGCCAGAAAATCTAGACATAGTTCATCATTTTGAAAATGTTGAAATATCAGAAAAAAGTCTTTTATTAATTCATCAGATAAGATGGAGAAATGTAAAATGAAATTGCTTAAATAACTGTTACATGAAAATGTAATAAATTAATCCTTTCAAGGGTTCCTACTTCTGTAAAACATGTAGAGCAATGCTTGAATAAAAACTCAGTGTACATTCTTATAGTATTCAGTGATCGCATGATCCATATAATACATATACCATAACTTATTCAACCAATCTCCAACTGATGGGCATCCACTCAGTTTCCAGTTTCTGGAAAAAAGGGCTGCTGCAAATATTTTTTGCACATGTGGGTTTCTTTCCCTCCTTTAAGATCTCTTTTGGATATGATCCCGGTACAAATACTGTTGGGTCAAAGGGTTTATCACAGTTTGATAACTTTTTAGGCCTAGTTCCAAACTGCTCTCCAGAATAGTTGGATCCATTCACAATTCCAATCAACAATATATTAGTGTCCAGGTTTTTCCACATCCCTTCCAACATTCATCATTATTTTTTCCTGTCATCTTAGCCAATCTAAGAGCTAGGTAGGGGCACCTCAGAGTTGTCTTAATTTGAATTTCTCTGATCAATATTAACTTAGAGCACCTTTTCATATGACTAGGAATAGTTTCAATTTCTTCATTTGAAAATTGTCAGTTCACATCCTTTGATTATTTGTTAATTGGAGAATGGTTTGAATTCTTATAAATTTGAGTTGATTCTCTGTATATTTTAGAAATGATGCCTTTATCAGGATACTTGAATGCAAAATTTTTCCAGTTTATTGCTTCCCTTCTAATCTTGTCTATATTAGTTTTGTTTGTACAAAAACTTTTTAACTTAATATAAGCAAAATTATTTATTTTGTGATTAATAATTATCTCCAATTTCTTCCTCCTCCACAGATCTGAGAGTTAAACTGTGCTATGTTCTTCTAATTTGTTTATATCATTCTTTATCTCTAGATAATGAACCCATTTCAACCTTATCTTGGTATCTGACATTAGGTGTGGGTCAATACCTAGTTTCTCCCATACTAGTTTCTAATTTTCCCAGCAGTTTTTGTCAAATAATGAATTCTTATCCCCAAAGCTGGAGTCTTTGGATGTCAAACACTAGATTGCTATAGTGATTGACTATTTTGTCCTCTTAACCTAACCTGTTTCACACTGATCAATTATTTCTTAGCCAGTACCAAATGGATTTGATGACTGCTGCTTTATAATATAGTTTTATGTGGTACAGTGAGGCCACCTTCATTTTTTTTTCATTAGTTTCCTTGAAATTATTGACCTTTTGTTCTTCCAGAAGCATTTTATTATTTTTTCTAGATCAGTAAAATAGTTTCTTGGGGTTTGATTGGTATAGCACTAAACAGATTAATTTTGGCAGTATTGTCATTTTATTATATTCGCTTAACCTATCCAACAGCAGTTGCTTAGATCTGACTTTATTTGTGTGGAAAGTGTTTTATACTTGTGTTCACATAGTTCCTAACTTTCACTTGGGAGATAGATTCCTAAATGTTTTATACTGTTAAAAGTTATTTTTAATAGAATTTTGCTTTGTATCTCTTGCTGTTGCACTTTGTTGGTGGTGAATAAAAATGTTGATGATTTATGTGGATTTATTTTGTATCCTGCAATTTTGTTAAAGTTGTGGATTGTTTCTAATAGTTTTTAAATCGATTCTCTAGGGTTCTCTAAGTATACCATCATATCATCTGCAAAGAGTGATAATTTGGTTTCCTCCTTATTTACTCTAATTCCTTTAATCTCTTTTTCTTCTTTTACTGCCAAAGCTAGTATTTCTAATACAATATTGAATAGTAATAGCCATAGTGGGCAAGCTTGTTCCACCACTGATCTTATTGGGAATGGTTCTAGCTTATGCCCATTACATATGATGCTTGCTGATGGTTTAAAATAGATGCTGCTGATTATTTTAAGGAAAAGTCCATTTATTTTTTATAATCTTTAGTCTTTTTAATAGGAATGGATTTTATCAACTGCTTTTTCTGCATCAATTGAGATAATCATATGGTTTTTGTTAGTTTGATTTCTATGTAGTTGATTACGCTAATAGTTTTCTTACTATTGAGCTAGAGCTGCCTTGATGGTATAAATCCTACTTGGTAATGGTATGTTATCCTGGGGATTACTTTCTGTAATCTTTTTGCTAATATTTTATTTAAGATTTTTGCATCTATATTCATTAAGGAAATTGGTCTATAATTTTCTTTCTCTGTTTTCATCCTACCTGGTTTAGCTATCAATACCATGTCTGTATCATAAAAAGTATTTGGCAGGAGTCTGTCTTTCCCAAATTTTTCAAATATACAAATGTACAGTATTGGAATTCACTTGTAAATCCATCTAGACCTGGAGATATTTTATTAGGGAGCTGATTAATAATAGCTTGTTCCATTTCTTTTTCTAAAATGGAAACTGAATGGATACCCATTAATTGAAAAATGATTGAATAAATTACAGTATAAGAATATTATAGAACATTATTATTCCATAAGAAATGACCAGCAGAATGATTTCAGAGAGGTCTGGAGAGACTTATATGAATTGATGCTAAGTGAAGTGAGGAGAACCAGGAGATCATTATACATGTCAACAAGATTATATAATACCAATTCTGATGCACATGGCTCAACAATTATATGATTCAAATCAGTTCCAATTGTTCAGTGATGAAGAGAGACATTTACACCTAGAGAGAGGATGGTGGGAATTGAATGTGTTTCAAAACATAGAATTTTTGTTGTTGCTTGCTTGCATTTTATTCTGCTTTCTCTCTCTCTCTCTTTTTTTTTTACTGGTTTTATTTGATTTTTCTTGTGCAGCATTTTAATTGTATAAATAAATATGCATATATTGGATTTAACATATATTTCCACCATGTTTAACATATAGTGGGCTGCTTGTCACCTTGGGGAGGTGTGGGAGAAAGAAGAGAAAATTAGAACACCAGGTTTTACAAGAACTAATGTTAAATGATTATCTAAGCATATGTTTTGAAAAATAAAAAGCTTTAATAAAAAATAAAAATAAAATGGGACTATTTAAGTAATTTATTTCCTCTTCTATTAATCTGGACAATCTCTATTTTTGTAGGCATTCCTCCATTTCACTTAAATTATCAAATTTATTGGCATAAAGTTGGACAAAATGACTCATAATAATTACTCTAATTTTCTCTTCATTAGTGCAAAATTTTCCCTTTACATTTTTGAGAATAACAATTTGATTTTTCTCTTTCCTTTTTCTATTCAAATTAGCTAAAGTTTTATCTACTTCATTGATTTTTTTTCACAAAAATCACTCTTAATTTTATTTATTAATTCAATAGTTTTTTATTGTTAATTTTATTAATCTCCCCTTTTGTTTTTAGAATTTCAAGTTTGGTTTTTGATTAGGATTTTTTAATTTGTTTTTTTTTTCCCTAGCTTGTTTAGTTGCAAGCCCAATTAATGGATCTTCTCTTTCTCTATTTTATCCAATTACACATGAAGAGATATAAAATTTCCCGTTATTACCGCTTTGGCTGCTTCCCACAAATTTTGGAATGTTGTCTCATTATTGTCATTCTCTAGGATGAAATTATTGATTCTGTCTATGATTTTCTGTTTCACCTTTGATTCTTTAGGATGAGATGATTTCATTTCCAATGACTTTTTGGTCTATTTTTCCCTTAGCCTTTCATTGAATGTAATTTTTATTGCATTGTTATCTGAAAAAAAATGCATTTAATTTTCTACCTTTCTGCACTTGATTTTGAGGTCTTTATGCTGTAAGATATGGTCATGAACTTCTGTGACAAAATGTACTTCTTTTTATTTCCATTCAATTTTCTTCAAAAGATCTAGCATACCTAACTTTTCTAGTATTCTATTTACCTCCTTAACTTCTTTCCAATTTATTATGTGGTTTGATATATCTAGTTCTGAGAGAGCAAAGGTTGAAACCATTATAGTTTTGCTATTTATTATATCTTACAGCTCTCTTAACTTCTCTTTTAGGAATTTAGATGCTATACCATTTGGTGCATAAATGTTTAGTATTGACATTACTTCATTATCTATGGTACCCTTTAACAAGATATAGTTTCCTTCCTTATCTCTTTTAATTAGATTTATTTTTGCTTTTCCTTGATCTGAGATCATGATAGGTACCCCTGTTTTTTTTTTTTGTTTTTTTTTTTTGTTTTTTGTTTGTTTGTTTTGTTTTGTTTTGTTTTTACTTTGCCTAAAGCATAATAGATTCTGCTCCAGACTTTTACCTTTACTCTGTCTGCATCATTCTGCTTAAATGTGATTTTGTAACCAAGATATTGTAGGATTCTGGCTTATAATCCAGTTTGCCATTGACTTTTTATTTATGAGATAATTCACCCCATTTACGGTTGAAACTACTAATTCTGTATTTGCTGCTATCTTATTTAGCCCAAATTATGTTTTTCTTTTTCCTTTCCCCTTTCCCTTCTCCCCAGTATTTTAGCTATGAGGTCCATTTGCCTCAAGGAGCTCTCCCACTTTATAGCCCTTCCCCTTTCTTATATCTTTTCTCTACTATTTCTCTTTTCCCTTCCATTAGTCTCCCCCTTTCCTTTACTTTTTTCCCCTGCAACTTCCCCATAAGTGAGAGAAGTTTCTTTGTGAAACCAAATATGTCTAATATTCTCTCATTAAACCAAATCTGATGAGAATAAGATTCACACAATATTCATACTCCTCCTTTATTTCCCTCAATTATAAGAGGTTTTCTTTGCCTCCTCCTGAGATGCAATCTCCCTCATTTTGCCTTCACATTCCTTTTTTTTTCCAGTACAATCCTCTTTCTACTTCTAGTTTTTTATATTATAACAGTAAGATCAAATTACACATATACTTTCTATGTATGCCCATAACAGAGATATAGTTTTCAAGAGTTCTTTTCTTCTTATGTTTTATCCTTCTCGTGAGTTCTATATTTGTAGATTGATTTTTTTGTTTAGCTCTTATCTTTTCATTAAAAATAATTAAAATTTGATACTTTTGGAGGCAAAGCCAAGATGATGGAGAGCAGAAACAACTCTCTGTGATCTCCTCTGACCTCTTAAACTAACAGCAGAATAAGCCTCTAAACTGGTTTTGGAGTCAAAGAATCCACAAATATTTGGAATACAACACATTTCTAGAAGAAATTACCTGGGAAGAACTTCAGAACAGTTCTGTTTCAAACTGGCAGGGGGACAATCTGCAAAGTCCAGACTGCAGCCCAGGAATACTGGGAAAGGAGCTGGGGTGAAGAGTCAGAGCACTGAAGGTCCACACACCTGGGAATCTTCTGTCAGTCTCTTAGGTTACTCTGTCCTGGTTGCAAGAAGGTGGTTTGGTAGATTTGCCAAATATGGCAAAGTGCAAACTACTAAGCACATAGCCATTACTCAGCCCTGTAAATCAATCAGCAGAATTGCCCTAGTTCATATTCAAGCAGCTGTCACTACTTTGCATTAAACAGCCATCAAACCTTAAAATAATGAATAAAAAACCAAAAAGAACTCTCACCATAGACAACTTTTATGGAGAGAGAGAACAGACCTAAAATTGTGAGGTTCCCAAAGGCAAAGAAACTGCAGGTGAAGCCCCAAAGAGAGAAATGATTTGGTCCCCATTTCATAAGGGTTTCTTCAAAGATTATATAAAGAATATTAAAAGATACTTACATTTCATAGAAAAACAGTATAGTGTGTCTTACAATAGAGATATGAAAAAATACATCAATTCATTGAAAAACAAAATTGCACCAAGGAAAAGATATTGCAAGCAGCCAAAAAGAAACAATTTAAATACCGAGGAGCCACAATTAGGATTACTCAGGACCTTGCAGCTTCCAATTTAAGAGATCAAAGCACCTGGAATCCAATATTCTGAAACACAGAGGAACTTGGATTACAGATAAGAATAAGCTATCCTGTAGGCCGAGCGAATATAATACAGATGACAATACTCCCCAAACTAATCTATTTATTTAGTGCTATTCCAATCAGACTCCCAAGAAACTATTTTAATGACCTAGAAAAAATAACAACAAAATTCATATGGAAGAATAAAAGGTTGAGAATTGCAAGGGAACTAATGAAAAAAAAAGTCAGAGGAAGGTGGTCTAAGTGTACCTGATCTAAAGCTATATTATATAGCAGCAGTCACCAAAACCACTTGGTATTGGCTAAGAAATAGACAGGTAGATCAGTGGAACAGATTAGATACAAAGGACAAAAAAGGGTACATCTATAGCAATCTAATCTTTGACAAACCCAAAGATACCAACATTAGGGATAAAAACTCATTATTTGGAAAAAACTGTTGGCAAAACTGGAAATTAGTATGGCAGAAATTAGATATGGATCCACACTTAACACCATATACCAAGATAAGATCAAAATGGGTCCATGATTTAGGCATAAAGGATGAGATAATAAATAGATTAGAGAAACAGAAAATAGTCTACCTCTCAGACCTGTGGAGGAGGAAGGAATTTATGACCAGAGGAGAACTAGAGATCATTATTGATCACAAAATAGAAGATTTTGATTTTGATTACATCAAACTAAAAAGTTTCTGTACAAACAATACTAATGCAAACAAGATTAGAAGGGAAGTAACAAATTGGGAAAATATTTTTAAAGTTAAAGGTTCTGACAAAGGTCTCATTTCCAAAATATATAGAGAACTGACCCTAATTTATAAGAAATCAAACCCTTCTCCAATTGATAAATGGTCAAAGGATATGAACAGACAATTCTCAGATGATGAAATTGAAACTATATCCACTCATATGGAAGAGTGTTCCAAATCACTACTGATCAGAGAAATGCAAATTAAGACAACTCTGAGATACCACTACACACCTGTCAGATTGGCTAAGATGACAAGAACAAATAATGATGAATGTTGGAGGGGATGTGGGAAAACTGGGATACTGATACATTGTTGGTGGAGTTGTGAAAGAATCCAGCCATTCTGGAGAGCAATTTGGAACTATGCCCAAAAAGTTATCAAACTGTGCATACCCTTAGACCCAGCATTGCTGTTCTTGGGCTTATATCCCAAAGAAATACTAAAGAGTGGAAAGGGACCTGTATGTGCCAAAATGTTTGTGGCAGCTCTTTTTGTTGTAGCTAGAAACTGGAAAATTGATGTCCATCAATTAGAGAATGGTTGGGTAAATTATGGTATATGAAGGTTATGGAATACTGTTGCTCTGTAAGAAATGACCAGCAGGAGGAATACAGAGAGGCTTGGAGAGACTTACATCAACTGATGCTGAGTGAAATGAATAGAACCAGAAGATCGCTGTACATTTCAGTGCTGTATGAAGATGTATTCTGATGGAAGTGGATATCTTCAACATAAAGAAGATCCAACTCACTTCCAGTTGATCATTGATGGACAGAAATAACTACACCCAGAGAAGGAACACTGGGAAGTGAATGTAAATTGTTAGCCCTACTGTCTATCTACCCAGGTTACTTATACCTTTGGAATCTAATACTTAATGTGCAACAAGAAAATGGTATTTACACACATTTATTGTATCTAGGTTATATTGTAACACATGTAAAATGTATGGGATTGCCTGTCATCGGGGGGAAGGTGTGAAGGGAGGGGGGGATAATATGGAAAAAAATGAATACAAGGGATAATATTATAAAAAAATTGCTCATGCATATATACTGTGGAAAAAAATTTCTAAAAAAAAAAGAATAAGCTATCCTGGTAAAAGGAGCAATATCTTTCAAGAAATAAGATAAACATTCAATGATATAGGTGAATGTCACCTATTTCTAATGAAAAGACCAGAACTAAACAAAAAAATTCATCTCCAAACACAAATAAAAAGGAAAGAACTCTTGAGAACTATATTTCTGTTATGGGTATACTTAGAGAATGCGATATAATTTGATTTTATTATGAAAAAATAGAAGTGGAAAGGGGATCATATTGGAAACAGAGGAAAATGGAGGTAAAATAAGGGAAATTACATCTCACAAAGAAGTAAAAAGAAAAACCTATTATAATTGAGGGAAAGGAGTGAGGGGGATGAATATTTTATGAATCTTACACTCATCAGATTGGCTCTAAAAGAAACATGTTTTCAAGAAACATGTTTAACACATAGTGATATATACAGAGTGAAAGTAAAGGGCTAGAGCAGAATCAATCTATTATGCTTAAGGTAAAGGAAAAAAAAAAAGGAGGGATAGCAATCCTGATCTCAGATGAAGTAAAAGCAAAGATAGATCTTATTAAAAGAGATAAGTAAGGATACCATAGATAATGAAGCAATATCAATACTAAACATATATGCATTTAATGCTATGGCATGGGAATTTCCATGTTATTCCATGCTTTTTAAATTCCTACAGGAGAAGTTTAAGAGAGATGTAAAAGGAAATAGACCACAAAACTATACTACAGGGGAATCTTAACTTTGCTCTCTCAGAACTAGATAAATAAAACCACAAAATAAATAAGAAAAAAGTTAACGAAGTTTAAAAAAAGTTAGAAAAGTTAGGTATGATAGCTATTTGGAGAAAACTGAATGGAAACAGAAAAGCGTTTACTTTTTTCTCAGAAGTTCATGGAACTTATACAAAAATTGACCATGTGTTAGGGCACAAAACCCTCAAAATCAAATGCATAAAGGCAGAAATAGTAAATGCATTTTTTTCAGATAACAATGCAATAAAAATTACATTCAATAAAAGGCCAGAGGAAATAGATCTAAAAGTAATTAGAAACTAAATAATCTGATCCTAAAGAATGAATGGGTGAAATGGAAAATCACAGACACAATTAACAATTTCACCCAGGGTAATGACAATAATGAGACAATATACCAAAATTTGTGGGATGCATCCAAATAGTAATAAAGAGAAATTTTATATCTTTAGATGCTTACTTGCATAAAATAGAGAAAAAAGAAAATCAGTCAATTGGGTTTGCAACTAAAAAGCTAGAAAAAGAACAAATTAAAACCCCCAATCAAATACTTGAACTTTTAAAAATAAAAGGAGAGATTAATAAAATTGAAAGTAAAAAACTATTGAATTAATAAATAAACTAAAAGTTAGTTTTATGAAAAAAAAACAATGAAATAGATAAAACTTTAGGTAATCTGATTAGGAAAAGGAAAGAGGAAAATCAAATTGTTAGTCTCAAAAAGGAAAAAGGAAGAGATGTCCTCCTGTGAAGAGGAAATTAGAACAACAATTAGGACTTTTATTCTCCAACTCCAGAGTCAGAGGGATTTATTTACATGGGAATTCTACCAAAAATTTGAAGAACAATTAACTGCAATGCTATATAAACTATTTGAAAAAAAAATAGGGCATGAAGGTCTCCTACCAAATTCCTTTTATGGTATAGACATGGTACTGATACCTAAACCAGGTAGGATGAAAACAGAAAAAAAAATATAGACCAATCTCCCTAATGAATATTGATGCCAAAATCTAAAGTAAAATATTAACAAAGAGATTACATAAAATAATCTCCAGCATAATATACAATGACCAAGTAGGATTTATACCAGGAAGGCAGGGCTGGTTCAATGTTAGGAAAATTATTAGCGTAATTGACTACATTAAAAAGTAAACAACAAAACACTGGGAAAGCAGAGAAGCCTCTCCCATCCTGTGTTCTGTCCTAGGTAGAGGTCAGGGGGCAAGGAGGATAAGCTTTGATCCAATTTCCTCCTCCCCCAGATTCTTTGTTTTGAAGTTTCTGGCGATTTTTTTCTGGTTTTCCCTTTTTTGTTTGCTTTTAGATAAAAACTTTGGGGAAAAATGAAAAAAAATTCTAATAAAAGAAAGAAAATGAAAAAAAAAAAAAAGAAATAGTATAAAATATTTGGGAATCTATCTGCCAAAGGAAAGTCAGGAACTATATGAGCAAAGCTACAAAACACTTTCCACACAAATAAAGTTAATAATAAATAATTGGAAAAATATCAAGTGGGGTGGAGCCAAGATGGCAGAGAAGAAACATGTGAATCTGTAAGCTCCCATCTTCCCTCAATACCAACTAGTTAAATCAGCCTCAAAAATAATGCTGGACTGATAAAAACCACAAGGATTAGAAGCACAACTTACCAGCTGAAGAGAAGCTGGAATTTCAACATAAAAGGTTGGTTCCAAGGGGAGAAAAAAAAAGATCAGCACAGACAGGGTTGGGTGCTAGCACACTGTGCCAAATGGGCTGGGGAGAGTTCTGGGATCAGAGAAGCCACTGAGATAGAGGAATCTGGCACAGGCTGATAGCTCTACTCTGCTTATAAAACAGCAGATCAGAAGAGAAATCAAGCCACTTTAAAATATAAAGCCAGATCCTAGATCCACCCCAATCTGGAAGTGGCCTAGCACCAATATCAACACGGCTGTGCAGCCACTTTCTGCTGCCCAGGGCTTCTCCTTGGGGTAGTTGAGAGCCTGAACAACGGGGGACACAGCCCAGGGCAGCCTCTAATCCACATAGTGTGGGGCTAAGCCTGAGGCAGTTGAATTCTGGCAGTAGCCAAACTCCAACAGCATCGGAACTCCCAGAGCAGCAGAACCTCTACAGCAGGGACCATGGTTTTCGGGCAGACACTTCCAGTTTGAGCACAGGGGCTTTTCATGTCAGCTGCTAATATCCATGGCCCTGTAGGAGGCTTTGGCTGGGGTTTGTGACGCTTTCACCATTCAGCCTTAAACCTCAGGGCAGTCACTACGCCACACAGAAGGCTTCCTTACTGGGCACTCCTTGCAGCGCAGCAGTGCTAACCACCTCTGAGGCATTTCTGGGGAGGGGAGAGGGGAATCCTCTCGCAGAGCTCTCTCTTAGCCCAGCCACAGGTTTGCTGCATCCATCAGGTCTGGGAGGAAGCTGATAAATAAATTTCTTACCCAAGAGCAGACCCCCCACAGAGTGTTAACAATGAGTAAGAAGCTGAAGAGAATGACACCTTCTATACAGAGAAAGAGTGGGTATCCAACCCTGAGGAGGCTAACAGTAAAGAGTCTCCAGATAACACTCTAAATGGGAATGATAGATGCCCCCACCCTTAACATAACTCTCTCCTAGAAGAGACTATTAAAAAGTTAAGAGAGTTTGAAGAAAAATGGAGAAAGGAAAGAGAAGCTATGATAGAGAATAACAACATCCAGAAATTTGAGTTGGAAAAATTAAAGAATTCACAGGAGGTTCAGGGAAACATAATTTGTGAATTAGAAAAGGTTAAAAAAATCACAGGGAAGTAGAATTTCTGAATTGGAAAAGATAAAAAATTCCCAAGAAAGTAGAATTTGTGATTTGGAAAAAGAAAATAACTCACTAAAAAGAAAAAATAGTGAAGTGGAAAAAAAATCAACAGAGCAAAATAATTCATTTAAAAACTCAATTGGACATGTACAAAAAGAACTAAAAAATGTGAATGAAGAAAATAACTCATTAAAAATGAGGACTGAACAAATAGAAATGAATGATTCATTGAGAAACCAAGAATCAGTCAAAGAAAAAAAAAAAAAAAAAGGAAAGCTGGAGAATAAAGTCAAATATTACTGGGAAAATCTACAGATCTGGAAAATAGATCTAGGAGAGATAATCTGAGGATCATTGGACTTCCCGAAAATTATGATAAAAAAAAGAGCCTAGATATTATTTTACAGGAAAAAATCAAAGAGAACTGTCCAGAGATAATAGTTACAGAAGGGAAAATAGGCATTGAAAGAATTCATCAAACATCTTCTGAAAATGACCCCCCCAAAAAAACTCCACAGAACATAGTGGCTAAGCTGCAGAACTACCAAACAAAGTAAAAAATATTGCAAGCATCTAGGAAACAATTCAAATATCAAGGTGCCACAATAAAAGTCACTCAAGATCTGGCTGCCTCCACATTAAAGGATTGAAAGGCCTGGAACCTGATATACCAAAAGGTAAAAGAACAAGGATTGCAACCAAGAATAAACTACTCAGTTTTAGCATTTTCTTCCATAGAAGAAGATGGTTATTTAATGAAACAGAGGAATTCCATTTGTTTCTAAGAAAAAAACCAGACTTAAACAAAAAATTCGATCTACATCCACAAGACTGAAGAGAAGCAGAAAAAGCTAAAAAGAACTCTTGAGAACTGTATCTCTGTTGTGGATGTACAGAAATTCCACATGGATAATTTGATTTTACTGATATAACATAAAAAAGGGAAGTAGTAAAGGGAAGGGGATAATATCAGAAAAAGGGAAAGGAGAGAGACAAAGAAGAAAACTACATCCCAGGAAGAGGCATAGAAAATCTACCACATCTGAGGGAATTTACAACGGGAGAGAAACATTGTGTGAATCTTACTCTCATCAGAGTAGTTTCAAAGAGTAAATAACTGACATATTTGTTTTTCAGACAATTCTCTATCACCTCATTATAAGAGGGGAGAGGAAAAGGGAAAAAGGAAAAGGGGAATAAGAAAAGGGTACAAGAAAGGGGAAGGGACTTAAAAAGGAGGGGGGAAGGATACTAAAAAGGGAGGGATATGCATCACAAGTGGGGTCCACAAATAAAATACTGGTGAAGAGGTTCAGGGGGAACAAGGGGAAAAAAAGCATAATCGGGGATAATATGATGGCACGAAATACAGAATTAGTCATTTTAACTGTAAATGTCAATGGGATGAACTCTCCCATTAAACGGAGGTGGATAGCAGACTGGATTAAAAGTCAGAACCCTACAATATGTTGTTTAAAGGAAACATATTTAAATCAGGGAGATACATACAGAGTAAAGATAAAAGGTTGGAATAGGATCTATTATGCTTCAGGTAAAGCCAAAAAAGAAGGGGTAGCCATCCTTATCTCAGATCAAGCAAAAGCAGAAATTGATCTAATTAAAAGAGATAAGGAAAGAAACTGTATCCTGTTAAAAGGTAGCATAGACAATGAAGCCATATCAATACTAAACATAGATGCACCAAATGGTATAGCATCTAACTTCCTAAAGGAAGAATTAAGAGAGTTGCAAGAAGAAATAGACAGCAAAACTATAATAGTGGGAGATCTCAACCTTGCACTCTCAGAATTAGATAAATCAAACCACAAAACAAATAAGAAAGAAATTAAAGAGGTAAATAGAACATTAGAAAAACTAGGTATGAAAGGTCTTTGGAGAAAACTGAATGATGCAAGAAAGGAGTATACTTTCTTCTCAGCAGTTCATGGAACCTATACAAAAATTGACCATATATTGGGACATAAAGATCTCAAAAAGTAATTGCATACTAAATAATCTCATCTTAAAGAACGACTGGGTGAAAGAGCAAATTATGGAAACAATTAATAATTTCACCCAAGATAATGATAACAATGAGACATCATACCAAATTTTGTGGAATGTAGCTAAAGCAGTAATAAGGGGAAATTTTATATCTTTAGAGGCTTATTTAAATAAAATAGAGAAGGATAAGATTAATGAATTGGACCTGTAACTTTAAAAGCTAGGAAAAAAAAACAAATTAAAACCCCCCCAACCAAAAACTAAACTTGAAATTCTAAAATCAAAAGGAGAAACAAATAATATTGAAAGAAAAACAAAACAAAACAAAAAAAAAAAACTATTGAATTAATAAATAAAACCAAGAGTTGGTTTTATGAAAAAGCCAATAAAATAGATAAACCTTTGGTAAATCTGATAAGAAAAAGGAAAGAGGAAAATCAAATTGTTAGTCTTAAAAATGAAAAGGGGATCTTTCCACCAATGAAGAGGAAATTACAGAAATAATGAGTTACTTTGCCCAACTTTATCCCAATAACTTTGATAACTTAAGTGAAATGGATGACTACCTCCAAAAATATAGGCTTCCTAGATTAACAGAGGAGGAGGTAAGCTGCTTAAATAGTCCCATTTCAGAAAAAGAAATAGAACAAGCAATTAATCAACTCCCCAGGAAAAAATCCCCAGGACCAGATGGATTTACATGTGAATTCTACCAAACATTTAAAGAACAATTAGCCCCAATATTATATAAACTATTTGAAAAAATAGGGGATGAAGGAGCCCTACCAAACTCCTTTTATGACACAGACATGGTACTGATACCTAAACCAGGTCGATCGAAAACTGAGAAAGAAAAGTATAGACCAATTTACTTAATGAATATTGATGCTAAAATCTTAAATAAGGTATTAGCAAAAAGACTTCAGAAAATCATCCCCAGGATAATACACTATGATCAAGTAGGATTTATACCAGGAATGCAGGGCTGGTTTAATATTAGGAAAATTATTGGTATAATTGACCATATTAATAATCAAATTAATAAAAACCATATGATCATCTCAATAGATGCACAAAGCATTTGATCAAATACAACATCCATTCCTCCTAAAAACACTTGAGAGTATAGGAATACATGGACTATTACTTAAAATAGTCAGGAGCATATATTTAACACCGTCAGTAAGCATAATATGTAATGGAGATAAACTGGAACCTTTCTCAGTAAGATCAGGAGTGAAACAAGGTTGCCCACTATCACCATTACTATTCAATATTGTATTAGAAATGCTAGCCTGTACAATAAGAGTCAAGAAAGAGATTAAAGGAATAAGAGTAGGTAATGAGGAAATCAAACTGTCATTCTTTGCAGATGATATGATGGTATATTTAGAGAACCCCAGAGATTCTAATAAAAAGTTATTAGAAATAATCCTCAACTTTAGCAAAGTTGCTGGATAAAAAATGAATCCACATAAATCCTCAGCATTTTTATACATCACCAACAAAATGCAACAGCAAGAAATACAAAGAGAAATTCCATTCCAAACAAATGTGGAGATTATAAAATATTTGGGAATCCATCTACCAAAGAAAAGTCAGGAATTATATGAGCAAAATTACAAAACACTTGCGACAAAAATTAAGTTGAATTTAAATAATTGGAAAGACATTCAGTTACTGCAGACAGACCAAGCGAATATAATAAAGATGACAACACTCCCCAAACTAATCTAAAATCTATAAAGAAATAAGGGGGGAGGGATAGGTGGATAGGGAAGCAAAGGGTGTGGGAAGAAGACAAGGGAGGGATCCTTGGGTGGGAAAAGGTTAAGAAATAGCAAGGCAAGTTATGGAGAATTTAATTAGAGTCAGCAGGGATAGGAAAAATGTGTGTATGTGAGTGTGTGTGTGTATGTATATATCTAAAATAAATAAATATATACCTACATCTAAGAATTAATGTGACTTAATGTGTGACAGTAAGATGTTTTCATACATTTTTCTAACTACTTCTTATATAGCAACTCCTTTTTACTGATGGCATTTTATGAGATTGCTATGAGAAAAATGGTACATAAATCTGTATTAATGTGAGTTGATACACTTAATTTTATACTTCCACTAATAATTTTACAACCTGTATTACAAAGCAAATTCTGTAATCACATAGGTTTCTCTACTGTATTTCTTCTTCTCCAGTGCTATATCATACTTTTAAAACGATTCTGGATTCTCAAAGTGTCCTTGGAAGGGTTAAAATATAATATGTTCAGTCCTTATTAAAGATGACAAAGTAGGAGTTGTATAACTGAGGGGTTTATGAAAACATTGTCTAAAAGTATAATCCAAACATTTGTCATCTTGGTTATTATGTACCAGATCTCTAGAAAAGCATATGTATCCAAGGGTGATTCATTTCTTAAAATTGAACTTTTCCCTGTTAAGCTCAAATTTCCAGTCTTTTGGGATTAGTTGAATATGGTTGCTTGGGTACTCCATTAACTCTCTAGACTATATCTTGAATTAAACTTATCATCTTTAACACTAAAACTGTTCCTGGATTTCACTGCCTGGACTCAGCTGTCTTTTCACCCTTTCATTATGTGGAGCCATCTCATTCTTTTCCCATTAGTGAGTTCTTTATAGAAACCTCCAATTTGGGGATATACTCCATTTTTATTCCTCTTACACATCTCACTCTCTCAGTTTCATACCCATGTTTTCATACTTATACTCCTCCCTTTTACATTCTCTTATATATGTTGAAATTAAATTGTGAGCTCCTTGAGAAGAGAAGCTATCTTTTGTTGTTGTTGCTGCTGTGGCTTCTATTGTATCCCCAGCACTTAGCCCATGACTGGCACATAGTAAGGGGCCTAATAAATCCTTATTGCTTGATTATAATCACTGTTTGAAATGTAACTGATAAAAAAAAAAAAATTAAAGATCACTAAAAGGATTCCTGTACTGATGTTAAGAGAAATACATTCAGCAAGGTTACTTTGGGGCTTTATTTTGTGCTATTTTCCTCCAGAGGGATATAAATAAGGACTGGACTCATGATTTCATTGGTATAGGGAACTTCCAGCTTAGGAAACTCTTTACTAATGCAGGTCAATATTTTTTTCCCTTTTTATTTTTGCGTTGCCAAATACAATTTATTTCTCATTCATTTTAAAATTGTTTTTAATAGCTAATAAATTTTTAACAAGGATTTCTTTTGTTCAGAAGAATAATATAAATAAAAAGTTTATACCTTTTGAAATGGAAAACAAGTAAGTGCTTGCAAATTGTAAAGGGACTATATTAGACTGAGAAACCATTAACTGTTACTTTAAATAAGATTAACATCTTCTTTGCAAGTTAAAATGTTTTCAAGTTGCCTAGAACACTAAGAAGTAAAATGATTTGCTGAGGTCACAAAACCAGTTTGTGTCATATTCAGAAACAAACACACTTCTTCATTGTCTATTCCTGGAAAATACTCAACCTCTAAGACATCCCCTTTTATTTTCTTCTAGGGAAGGGAATATATGTCTATAAACATGTTATAACATAGGCATTTGTTATAACTGCTTTTAAAATGTTATCTCTTTGATCCTTGCAACAACCTTGTAAAGTACACTGCTTTTATTCTGATCTTCAGATTGAGGAAATTGAGGCAGACAGAGGTTTAGTGACACATCACACAGATAGAAATTTTCTGAGACTGAATTTGAAGTCAAGCCATCCAAACTCCAGGCATAGTGGCCTATTTCTTTGAGCCTTAAATTGCTTTTGAGGGCCATCTCTAGTCATCCTGTCACTGGATCAAGACAGCTTTGTAGGAGAAAGTGAGGTTGATAACTTTGCATAGTCCACTCTCATTTAAATCCAGTTCTATGTCCTGATTCCCTTCAAGAGCAAAAGACAAGGAAGAAAAAGAATGAGGATGACGAGGAAGAGGAGAAGAAGGAGAAGGAGGAAGAGGAGGAGAACAGGAAGGAGAAGGAGAAAGAGAAGGAGAAGAAGAAAAAGAGGAGGAAAAAAAAAAAGAAGTTGCCTCTATCTCCTCTATTTGTCATCCTGCAAGTTTCATCATTCACTGATGATTTTTGTGGCAATTTCTATCAAACCTTCATATTGTTCTTTTTTTATTTGCTTTTTCATAGTGACATCACTTGTGATCCATCAATTACCATCCACAATACTTTACCAATGAATTTGTATTCTACATGCAACTTTTTTCAACTTCTCAATACAATTAAGTGGGTGCTTTTCTTCACTGAGCAATTTCTGGCTTCTTGGCCTTTCAACTGTGTTAATAATTTCATACTGTTTAAACTTTTTCAGCAAAGTATGATAATTAAAATCAGTATCATTTTGTTTTTCCCATTTTTCATTTTTTGGCATTGAGGAGTTATTTGAACAAGTCAGGTTGAAGTTATAATGACTGTATCTTCTCAGCAATAGTCTTTCTATGATCATAGCTGGGACACACTAATTAATTAATTTTTATTTTGTGCTTACTATGGCTAGAAACAGAAGAAATCTTAGATGACTTGGTTCTCTCCCTGGTTCTGCCACTTAGATAGCTAATCTCGGGCAAGTTACTTCCCTTCTCTTGTCTTCAGTTTCCCCTACTGAAAATGTGAAAGTTAGAATCCATTAAAATCCCCCCAAATTTGCTTTATATTTACTTCTCTGTGTGTATATATATATATATACATATACATATATAGTTTATTTGAGAATTTGTTATTTCATTCAAATGGAATGTAAGCTTTGTAAAGGCAGAATTTGAATTTTTGTCTTGAATTTTGTCTTTATATATCTGGTGCTAAGGAGAGTGGTAATTATATATATAACAGATATATAACTTAAGTAAATATAAGTTATATTAAATTTAATATTTTATTAGGAGGTAACAGGAAGGTGCAAGGAAGCATTCTTATCTATCCATCTCATTTCCTTTAGAAACTGCTGTATAAAAATCAAAGTTCCTATTGATAGCTTGTCAATCTGCTTATAAATTCTACTTGAAAAAATTAAAAAAAAATACTATCCAATAGCAAATTACCATGACTGATGATTATGATGAATCTAGTGCATATTTAATGAGCAAGTGAGATGTTTATGGAGATCTCTGCCTATTTTGTATTTCTCTGTTATCTCTTTCTTTCTGCCTAAAGGCAGGGATTTAGTGCTCTATACTCATTAAGTATTACTGATTAATATATGTATCCAATGAAGATCTTTTGGCCTGTTACCCCAAATCCCATAGAGACAATTATGTGGACCTGCATGTTTATGCATAGATTTCCTTCAGGAAACATTTATACTCAACAGGCATTAGTTTTTAATAATCCCTTTTTCTCTTAACTCCATTTATTTGTTTGTTTTTGTTTGAACTTGTAATTTTATTGGTACAAGGAATTTTTGAAGTTGAAACTCTGCCTGCCAAAGTATAACTTTGCTCCAATTTATTATAATCATAGAGATTTCTAAAGGAGCACAGTGAGATTAAGTGATTCACTTAGAAATCATATGGTCAGTATATGTCACAGGCAGGAACTGAACCCAAGACTTCTTGACTTTGAGGTCAGCTTTCTATGTATTATGCTAGATTATTTCGTTGCAATTCTGGGTATTGCTTTGAATTTCCATTAATCCTTCAAATCCTAGATCAGATGTCTTCTCAATAAAGTCTTCCTAACTCTTGCAAATATAAACACACTTTTTTGTCTTTTTTTACTTTATTTCTATTTGTCTCAATTTCTGCCACTGTCTCTGACTCTCTTCCCTCTATCTCTCTAGATCTAACAGTGTTTTACTCCCTCCATGATGACCTGGAGAGAGACAGGGTGGCATAGTAGATAGAAAACTGGCTTTGAAGTCAGCCCAAAATGTGTTTTAAGATGTAATTTTTGACATATTCTATCTGTATGACACTAGGCAACTCTCATAGTTTCTCAGTCATCAGATAACTTTTTGAAAACATAAATTTAAGAATAAATGCCAACCTGCATAGCTATAAATACATTTACTCATTGGAACCTCTCTTTAGCAATGAAATCACAGCTGCAGTGCCATCAAAAAAAAAAAAAGTGAAATTTAATTAACAATTTGATTTGGAGCCAGTAGGTGAAATATCCTTTCTTCTCTTCTCTTCTAATAACTGTATCCCTTGAAAGAATGCCTATATTCCTATATTGATTTCACTGATAGCAGGATATGGTAATTTGAATAAATTTGCTTCTTTCACATTTAAAATAGTGGGGAATGATACTTGCCAGCTCCTGAACAAGTGAGGATAACTTATTTGGGAATCAGGCACTTCTCCTATGTAATAGTTCCCATTTCTGCATCTTTACACTGATGTGTACTGCATCTCTCATACTTGTAATGTACTGCTTCCTCTTCTTTATCTTATAAAAAACTTGCTTTTCCTTCAACATCAGCGCCATTGTTCTGCATAAATCTCCTGATCATCACTTCCCCAAATGATAGTGTTCTTTTTCTTTAAAACTATCCTGTCCTTAGTTACCTTATATTTATTCATATTTAATTTCCTTTTATTTATACTGTTTATATTCACATGAGTACTTATTATCTCCCTCATTATTATGTAAGCTGAAAAAAAGAAAGAATTATATGCATAGAGGAGATATAGGGTGAGAGAGATCATAATTTGAATATCATCTAATATACTTACCAGCTGTGAGACTTTAGACAAATTATTCAACTCCTCTAGACCTCAGTTTCTTCTTTTATTAAATGAAAAAGTTGGCTTCAATGACCACTAAGATCTTTTCTAGCTCTAAATCTATGATCTTATGGTGATTTCTGAGAGAAAGCTTTCAGTGGGAGGTATGCTTAACTTCAAAGAGCTTAGTCGAGATTTTCCATTTTACAATGAAGAACTGTAGCAATCTAGTGTTTGACAAACCCAAAGATCCCAACTTTTGGGATAAGAATTTATTATTTGTCAAAAACTGCTGGGAAAACTGGAAATTAGTATGGCAGAAATTAGACATGGACCCACACTTAACACAACATACCAAGATAAGATCAAAATGGGTCCATGATTTAGGCATAAAAAACGAGATCATAAATAAATTAGAGGAACATAGGATAGTTTACCTCTCAGACTTGTGGAGGAGGAAGGAATTTGTGACCAAAGGAGAACTAAAGATCATTATTGATCACAAAATAGAAAATTTTGATTAAATCAAATTAAAATGCTTTCGTACAAACAAAACCAATGCAAACAAGATTTGTAGGGAAGTAACAAACTGGGGAAATATTTTTACATTTAAAGATTCTGATAAAGGCCTCATTTCCAAAATATATAGAGAACTGACTCTAATTTGTAAAAAATCAAGCCATTCTCCAATTGATAAATAGTCAAAAGATATGAACAATTTTCAGATGATGAAATTTAAACTATTTCCACTCATATGAAAGAGTGTTCCAAATCACTATTGATCAGAGAAATGCAAATTAAGACAACTCTAAGATACCACTACACACCTGTCAGATTGGCTAAGATGACAGGAAAAAATAATGATGAATGTTGCAGCGGCTATGGGAAAACTTGGACACTAATACATTGTTGGTGGAGCTGTGAAAGAATCTAGCCATTCTGGAGAGCAATCTGGAATTATGCCCAAAATGTTATCAAACTGTGCATACCATTTGATCCAGCAGTGCTTATATCCCAAGGAAATACTAGAGAAGGGAAAGGGACCTGTATGTGCCAAAATGTTTATGGCAGCCCTTTTTGTAGTGGCTAGAAACTGGAAAATGAATGGATGGCCATCAATTGGAGAATGGTTGGATAAATTATGGTATATGAATGTTATGGAATATTATTGTTCTGTAAGAAATGACCAGCAGAATGAATATGGAGAGGTTTGGAGAGACTTACATGAACTGATGCTGAGTGAAATGAGCAGAACCAGGAGATTATATACTTCAACAACAATACTGTATGAGGATGTATTCTGATGGAATTGGATATCTCTAAGAAAGAGAAGATCTAATTCAGTTCCAGTTGATCAATGATGGACAGAAGCAGCTACACCCAGAGAAGGAATACTGGGAATTGAGTGTAAACTGTTTGCATTGTTGTTTTTCTTCCCAGGTTACTTTTGCCTTCAGAATCCAATTCTTATCATGCAACAAGAAATTTGGTTTTACACACATATATTGTATCTAGGATATACTTTAACACATTTAACATGTATGGGATTTCCTGTCATCTAGGAAAGGGGGTAGAGAGAGGGAGGGGAAAATTTGGAAAAGAAAAGAGTACAAGGGATAATGTTGTAAAAAAAATTACCCATGCATATGTACTGTCAAAAATTATAATTATAAAATTAATAAAAAAAAAAAAAGAGTCCACCAGAGCTTTCTTCATTACTCAGCTCAAATGCACTAGAAGAGGCACGGTCATGACACAAGGGTTAGATCTTACAATAAAATCCTTTCATATACTCCAAGGCCTAATCCGTCTTATAAGTGCCATGAAGACCCTAGTTTCAGGTTGTGGAAGTTTGCTTAAGAAAGCCATAAGGAAATATGCTATATAACTTTAGTAAAAGAGTTCAAGAATCTATGACTAAATACTACAAAGGAAAATAATCCAACACTTGATGGGACAAAATATCATCTGTAAAGAAAATAAAACCATTGCACACTGAATAGTCCAAAAGAGACATGAAAATTATAAGAGCAGAATTTCAGTCCTGTACATCAAAATAATGTGCGGAATGAAAACACTGTTATCTGTGATTGAAAGTTCCAATAAAAAATGAGGTTAGAAAAAAATGGGATACAAATATACTAACATGAAGGAATAACTAGAAAGGAAGAAGTAAAAAGACAATATGCTCACTGTGTAAGCAAAACAGGATGAAGAAGACTGAATGTGTAGAAATTGCCTGTAATTCCAGAAAAACCGAGGCAAAGTAGAGATTAGAGAGATTTTAATATTTTATTTGGATTTCTGAGAGGGAGCGATTGTGTTGGGGGCACGCTGCTTTCAGAGCTGATGTCCAAAGCATCCAGAAGTGAATGTGAGTTCTCAATGACATTGGCTCCAAGCTTGGGGCCCTAAGACAAACAGGGGTAGAGTCTAGTGAGTGGGAATCTCCAGGCAGGGACTATCAATCCAGTTCTGACTGGTTAAGTGGTAGGACCATAAATTCTAACAAACTGGGAATTAAGGATGTGTCCACATTAGAGCCAGGAAGTCTGAAACTTAGAGTTATAAACAATGCCAATTAAGTATCTGAAATAGGACATTTGGACATCTTCTGGAATGTCAGATCTCCACAGCCCTAATTATCTCAGTTCTAATGGGCAGAAAAGGAGGGTTGCAACCAGGGAAACTGAGGCAGGACAGTTTAGGGAAACCAAGGCAGGATAATTCAGGGAAACTGAGTCAGAACTATTTAGAGAAATTGAGGAAGAACAATTATGGAAACTGAGACAGGACAATAAAAGGGAACTGTGGCACAACAGCCTAAAGTCTCCCAGAGGAACAGGATGGAAACAGCAACAACAATAATGACATAATACAAGGAATAATTCATATTTTAAGTAGGTGGTACAAGGTAGTACAAAGAACAGAACATTTGACTGAAACAGAAATACCCATCTTCATGAGTTCAAATCCAGACTCAGACAATTATTAGCTGTGACCCTCTAGCAAATGATTTAATATTGTTTGCCTCAGTTTCTCATTTGTAAAATGAACTGGAGAAAAAAAAAATCAAACTACTCCTGTCTCTGCCAAATTCATTCCAAAATGAAATACTTCTGAAAAACAAAATGGAAAGGTTTGGAATTTATGAATGTAGAAAATTTAATTACGTTGATTGAATTCACATATCCAAAACTACAAACTCTAAGTTATAGTGTGGCTAAATTAAACATATAAACAACAAATGTTGCACATGATAGGAGAAAAGACCTTCAACTGTAAATGAAAGAAATACAACTAATTCTAGACTATTCTTCAGTCTTAAGAAAATTTAGAAGGAAAAAGAATAACAATGGAGTTCTGCATTCAGAAAACTGACCAGTATGACCTTTTCCACCAATATAAACTCAATCATCAATGAAATAAAGATGGATGTCCTATTAGAGACACAAAATATTCTTTGAATTTTGTTTATTTATTTAATATTTTCCCCCAGGTCCATTAAAAATAAATTTACATTTGTTTCAAAATTTTTGAGTTCTAGGTTCTCTCCCTTATCCCCACTCACAATTAAGAAACCACTTGTGAAGTTATGCAAAACATTTCCATGAAAGTCAAGTTGTGAAAAAAAGTCATAGATCTTCCACTTTAATGAAAATAAAAAAGCCTCAAGAAAAATTTAGTTAAGACACAGAGAAAGAGAGAGAGGCAGAGAGAGAGAGAATCCTTTAGTCTGTATTGAGACAAATCATTCATTTTCTATGGATAAGATTTTCATCATAAGTCCTTCAGAGTAGTTGTGGATGACTAGTAATGATGAGAATAGCAAAGTCATTCACAGCTGGTCATCCTGGAATTAACAGTGCATGTCACTTTGCTTGAGTTCATGGAGAAGTTTCCAGGATTTTTTCTTCCTGAGAGAAACCAGCTTGTCATTTCCTATAGAATAATAATATTACATTATAAACAGATGCCATAAACACATATTATTGAATAATTTCCCAATTAATGGGCATCCCCTCAATTTCTAATGTTTTTTGCCCTGAGAAGGGAGCTGCTATCAATAATTTTTGTACATATAAGTCATTTTCCATTTTTATTAGAATCTTTTTTTTTTTTTTTTGGTATTTATGCCAAGTAGTGATGTTGTTAGGTCAAAATCTGTGCAAGATTAAGGGAACTAATGAAAAAAAACTCAGAGGAAGGTGGTCTAAGTGTACCTGATCTAAAGCTATATTATATAGCAGCAGTCACCAAAACCATTTGGTATTGGCTACGAAATAGACCGGTAGATCAGTGGAACAGATTAGATACAAAGGACAAAAAAGGGTACATATATAGCAATCTAATCTTTGACAAACCCAAAGATTCCAACATTAGGGATAAAAATTCATTATCGGAAAAAACTGTTGGGAAAACTGGAAATTAGTATGGCAGAAATTAGATATGGATCCACACTTAACACCATATACCAAGATAAGATCAAAATGGGTCCATGATTTAGGCATAAAGAGGGAGATAATAAATAGATTAGAGGAACAGAGGATAATCTACCTCTCAGACTTGTGGAGGAGGAAGGAATTTATGACCAGAGGAGAACTAGAGATCATTATTGATCACAAAATAGAAGATTTTGATTACATCAAACTAAAAAGTTTCTGTACAAATAATACTAATGCAAACAAGATTAGAAGGGAAGTAACAAATTGGGAAAATATTTTTAAAAACAAAGGTTCTGACAAAGGTCTCATTTCCAAAATATATAGAGAACTGACCATAATTTATAAGAAACCGAACCATTCTCCAATTGATAAATGGTCAAAGGATATGAACAGACAATTCTCAGAGGAAGAAATTGAAACTATATCCACTCACATGAAAGAGTGTTCCAAATCACTACTGATCAGAGAAATGCAAATTAAGACCACTCTGAGATACCACTACACACCTGTCAGATTGGCTAAGATGACAGGAACAAATAATGACAAATGTTGGAGGGGATGTGGGGAAATTGGGACACTAATACATTGCTGGTGGAGTTGTGAAAGAATCCAGCCATTCTGGAGAGCAATCTGGAATTATGCCCAAAAAGTTATCAAACTGTGCATACCCTTTGACCCAGCAGTGCTACTACTGGGATTATATCCCAAAGAAATACTAAAGAGCAGAAAGAGACATATATGTGCCAAAATGTTTGTGGCAGCTCTTTTTGTTGTAGCTAGAAACTGGAAGATGAATGGATGTCCATCAATGGGAGAATGGTTGGGTAAATTGTGGTATATGAAGGTTATGGAATATTATTGCTCGGTAAGAAATGACCAGCAGGAGGAATACAGAGAGGGTTGGAGAGACTTAAATCAACTGATGCTGAGTGAAATGAGCAGAACCAGAAGATCACTGTATACTTCAACAACAATACTGTATGAGGATGTATTCTGATGGAAGTGGAAATCTTCAACATAAAGAAGATCCAACTCACTTCCAGTTGATCAATGATGGACAGAGGTAGATACACCCAGAGAAGAAACACTGGGAGGGGAATGTAAATTGTTAGCACTAATATCTGTCTGCCCAGGTTGCATGTACCTTCGGATTCTAATGTTTATTGTGCAACAAGAAAATGATATTCACACACATGTATTGTACTTAGACTATATTGTAACACATGTAAAATGTATGGTATTGCCTGTCGTCGGGGGGAGGGAATAGAGGGAGGGGGGATAATTTGGAAAAATGAATACAAGGGATAATATTATAAAATATATATATATATATATAATAAAAAAAAAATCTGTGCAAGATTTTATAGCTCTTTGAGTACAGATCATATCATTTGATCATTTATCAACTGGGGCATAAATGTTATTTGACTCAGTTCCCTCTGTGTTTGAGAAATAAGGCCTTATCAGTGAAACTTGTTTTAAAATTCTTTTTACAATTATCATTGCTAACTTTATTTTCCCCCATTTATTCTCTTCTTTCAGAAACTCTGTCCCTCCTCAAAAGTTTCCCACTCTTTTTTCACCCTCCCCCCTTCCCATATCTCATTCCCTTCTTATTTTCCTGCAGGGTAATATAATGTTCTGATCATCTCTCAGTTGTAATTCTTCTCTGGGAGGAGGTTTCTTTTCTGTATAATCTTTTCCTCTATGAGCAGGTTTCTTGGGAGGCTTCTGGAGCCTCTAGCCAGCCTCTTCTTCTTCCTGAATCCTGGCTCTGAATCTCCTCCAGCTCTTGTCCTTCCCCAGTCCAGACTGCTCTCCAAGCTCAATGTTGCCTCTTTTTATCCTCCCAGAGAATGGGCATGGAATCATACAAGGGCTTCTGGGAAGAACCACTTCAACCAATGAGCTTGCTCCTCCTAGAATTCCTAAGGTGTAAACTTCCTTTAAAGGCCCAAACCAAAGGTCTGAGCCAAAGAACTGTCAAGTCAACTTGAGTTCTCACCTTGTAATTGTCCAGACAACCTGAATTCTCACCTTGTCACTGTCCAGACAACCTGAGTTCTTACCTAGTAATCCTAACATCTCCTCCTTTCTTTTGATTTAGAACATAGGATAGTCATGACCTTGAAACATAAATCCATCAATATGGGAGGTATTACACATAATTACATAAATTACATAAGCACATAGTAACATAATACATGCTAGAAGTATGTAACAAATAACATGATCAAATAATCATAAATTGAAAATTTATAAATATCCTTAAGTCCATTGTCCATTAGTCTCATCTTGTGTTAGGAAGTCCAATGATTCCTGCTGGTTTTTAAAGTTCTTTAACAGTCTTCTTATTAGCCATGCTCTTTCAGTGTCAGATGTTTCTTAGATTTTCTCCTTTGTTTTGAGGTCTTTCTCTTTTTGTGTCTCTCTCTGATGGACAAGGCGAATACAACTTGTTGGCACCCATCTGATTCCTTCTCCATCTGAAGAAATACAAGCAAACTCTCTCCCCCAGGCAGTTAACCTATCTGGTCCCTTCCATTCACCACTTTCTGGGTCTCTCCACATCACCTGGCAATTATCTAAGGACAGTGGAGCTGCTCACACTGGACACTGCCCTTCTGGTGGATTATAAAACCTGTCTGCCGGAGCCAGTGCATCTTTGTCAAAAATTAGAAAATTAATGGTATAGAGAGCTAAATTTAGAAGTTCCCTAGGGCAACCTGTAGCTCCCCTTTCTTTTGTTTTTGGAGGAGTGTCTTAATATCTCTGGTTCTTCTCTCTACTATTGCCTGCCCTTGAGAATTAAAGGGTATGCCTGTAGTATGTAAAGTCTTATACTGTGCACAAAAGTGTGTAAAATGTTTGGATGTATATGCAGGTCCATTGTCTGTTTTTATTGCTTGTGGCATACCCATAATTGCAAATGTTTGTAGAAGGAATTCAGTGACCACTCGGGCTGTCTCTTTTGCTGCTGGCATTGCAAATGTGAATCTTGAAAAGGTGTCTACCACGCCATGGATAAAAGATAGACGACCAAAAGATTTATAATGGGTCACATCCATTTGCTTGATTTCATTGGGTCTCAAACCACGAGGATTCTTCCCTGAAGGGAGTGTAGGAGTGTGGAAAGGAAGACAAGCTGTACAGCTTTTTACTATGCTCCTAGCTTCCTCTCTTGTGATTCCAAATTGTAAATGTAAAGCTCGAGCAGCCTGATGATATTTAGAATGAGATTCTTGTGCTGCCTGAAATAAAGGACTACTGGCTAACATGGTTAGAAGGCTACCTGCCTTTGAATTTCCATCAAAAATAGGACCTGGGAGTCCACTATGTGAGTGGACATGCAAGATATAAATCTTGCCTGGATGTTTTCTCACTTGCTCTTGAAGTTCCTTAAAGAGCTGATAAATATTAGAGGCTGCAAATTTTATTTGGGCTGTGGCAATTCTTTGTAGTACACCTACTGAATAGGCTGAATTAGTAATTATATTTACGTCTCCTGGGTAATAAGTAAGAGCTAGCATGATAGCAAATAATTCATTCTGTTGAGTGGACTGAAAAGGAGTCCTGACTACTCTCTTTATGGTTAAATCATGAGAGTATACAGCACAAATATTTTCTTTGGAGGCGTCTGTAAAGATTGTTGGTCCTTTAAGAGGAACCTTAGAAACCTTTTCTTCAAAAATCCATCGCCAATTAGGTAGTAGCCGGGTTATCTTTAATGGAGATCCATGTGCAAAATTTGGAATGGTGGCCAATAAAATTTGCCATTCTGGGATGGTCTCACAGCATACATTAATTTGTGCGTTAGTATAGAATGTGTATATTTTTTCAGGACTTATTCCAGATAATTGTGTTACTCTTTTAATAATCTTTAATAAAATCCTAGCCACAAGCACTGGATAAGGAGTAAGGCTTTGTTCTGGTTGTGCTGGGAGGTTCACCCACTCAATCACACTGTCTCCTTGATGAAGGACTGCTGTGGGTGCCTCTTTTGTAGCAAAAACTGATATTTCCAAGGGTTTTTGAGTGACTCTTTCAACCACATTGGATAAAGCCAGTTCAACTTATCTCAAAGCCTCTTGTGCTTCTTTTGTAAGCTGGCGTGGTGAATTTAAAGCACTGTTTCCCCTTAAAATGTCATATAGAGGTTGTAATTGATTGGTAGTTAAGCCTAACACTGGACGCACCCATTGGATATCTCATATTAATTTTTGAAAGTCATTTAAGGTGTTGAACTTCTCTGTTCTTAAAGAAAGCTTTTGTACTGTGAGTGTCTTAGGATATACTTCATATCCTAAATATTGAAAAGGAGCATGTCTTTGAATTTTTTCTGTAGCTATATGCCGTTTGTAGTACTTTAGTGTTTCCATGGTCTTTTGTAGACATGCTTCTAACATTTGTTCTTCAGGTGCACATCCCAAAATATCATCCATGTAATGTAACAATATTACTTTTGGAAAAGCTTTTCTTACTGGTGCAAGAGCAGCAGCAACATACATTTGGCACATAGTAGGGCTGTTTTTCATTCCCTGTGGCAAAACTGTCCATTCATATCTTTTATAAGGCTCAGCCAAATTAACACTAGGCACTGAAAAAACAAATCTTTTCATATCCTCCTTATCTAGAGGGATAGAATAGAAACAATCCTTAATGTCTATAACTCATAGAGGCCATTATCTTGGCACCTGAGTAGGAGATGGAAGTCCAGACTGAAGAGTTCCCATAGTTTCCATCTGTTAATTTACTTTTCTTAGATCAGTTAACATCCTCCATTTTCCAGATTTTTTTTTCACCACAAATACTGGGGAATTCCAAGGACTTAGAGAAGGCCGCAAGTGTCCTTGGTCAAGTTGTTCTTGCACTATGTCTAATAAGGCCTGAATTTTATCACTTCTTAAGGGCCACTGTTCTACCCACACTGGTGAATCAGTCTTCCATTGAATAGGAACCAGTGAAAGTGCAGGTAGGCCTTCAACAGCAGCCCTGCCTAAAAAGCAAAGTGCTTATTTGTAATCCTATTTGCTGTAAAATGTCTCTTCCCCACAGATTGATGGGGATTTTTTCAACCACAAAAGGAGTAAAAATTCCTGTTTCTCCTTCAAATATCCATCTCAAAGGCCTAGCACTAACTTCTGCTGCTATTGATCCTCCCACCCCAGACACATAGGTGTCTGCTTTAATCTTTGGCCAGTGACCAGGCCAATTGGCACCTCTAATAACTGTACGATCTGCACCTGTATCTACCAGTCCTTCAAATGGTATTCCGTTTATATAAATAGTAAGCATAGGTCGGTCAGCTGTCACAGCTGCTGTCCAATATATTCCTGGATTTTGTTCATTGGAGTCAGAATCTAGGCGACTATCACTAGGTTGCTTATTAAGGGTACATAACAATAAGCCTGATGCTACTACTTCTCCTGGTTGATAAATCACACGTTGTCTGCCTGTGTTAGTGACTGGGATATTAGCTACACATTCTCCAGTTTCCCACATCAGTGTATGGATGGACACTGTTTTGTAGGTGCTCTCAGAAGGTGAAATGGTCAAGCCTACTGTGCCTGGAGACAAAGGATCCATAGACTCAACAGGAACAGATTTCACTTCTCCAGGGAGTATCTCAGTAATCTCTACTGCACACAACTCTATTTTTCCTAATTTCAATCCCTTTCTTCCATCTGATTGCCTTTTGGCTGATTGATCGTGTCTTAAAATTCTCTGGATGTAACCTCGGCTGCCATCATGCCCCACTTGGGGGGCTGAAGTTGGGCCCCCCCTGTCATTTCCCTGGGTCAATCTACATTCGGAGGCCCAGTGGAGGCCCTTGTGACATTTTGGACATAAGAGTTTTAGGTCTTCTCTCACCCTGTCTTCTCACTGTATCTCCATATCTACACTGAGGTCTTAGATGCCCAATTTTTCCACATTGAAAACATCACCGAGTTTCTCTAGAAGCCCTTGCCAGGACGGACCCTGTCTTTCCACATTCATCATTGTCCGGGTGTAAAAAACATTTGTTCCCACTGTAGTACAACATCTTATGATTTCCTCTAAAGGAGCATCTTTGTCTAAAATTAGAAAATTAATGGTATAGAGAACTAAATTTAGAAGTTCCCTAGGGCTACCTGTGGCCTCAGTCGGTAGAGCATGAGACTCTTAATCTCAGGGTCGTGGGTTCGAGCCCCACGTTGGGCGCCAATTGTAATGTTCTGATCGTCTCTCAGTTGTAATCCTTCTCTGGGAGGAGGTTTCTTTTCTGTATAATCTTTTCCTCTATGGGCAGGTTTCTTGGGAGGCTTCTGGAGCCTCTAGCCAGCCTCTTCTTCTTCCTGAATCCTGGCTCTGAATCTCCTCCAGCTCTTGTCCTTCCCCAGTCCAGACTGCTCTCCAAGCTCAATGTTGCCTCTTTTTATCCTCCCAGAAAATGGGCGTGGGATCATACAGGGGCTTCTGGGAAGAACCACTTCAACCAATGAGCTTGCTCCTCCTAGAATTCCTAAGGTGCAAACTCCCTTTAAAGGCCCAAACAAAAGGTCTGAGCCAGAGAACTGTCAAGTCAACTTGAGTTCTCACCTTGTCACTGTCCAGACAACCTAAGTTCTCACCTAGTAATCCTAACAGGGTAAGATAGATTTCTATACCCCTATTTCCTCTTTGAGCCAATTCTGATGAGAGTAAGATTGACTTATCCTCTCCTCACCCTCTTTTTCTTCACTGTACAAGATTTTTCTTAATTCTTTTTCTATGGCACATAATTTAAACCATTCCACTTCTCCCTTTTTCTTTCTCCAAGTACATTATTCAACTCACTCCTATGTCCTCTATTATATACTCCTTCTAACTGCCATAGTAATGAGAAAGTTCTAATGAGTAACAAATACCATGACATAAACAGATAAACCTTATAAAGTTCTTTATGATGTCATTTTCCTGATTACCTCCTTATGTTTCTCCAGAGTTCTGTATTTGAAAATCAAATTTTCCATTCAGTTCTGGTTTTTCCATATCCTTTCATAAATGTTTAGAAATCCTCTATTTTATTGAATGACCACCTTTTCCTCTGAAGGATTATATTCAAATGAGATAGTTGTAATTTGCACAATTGCTCTCTGGAATATCATATTCCAACTCTCCAATTCTTTTATGTAAAGGTTGCAAAATCTTACCTCACACTACAGTAAAACTTGAGAGACCTGTAATTTTCAGCTTTTCTTTATGTGTTAGCATAATGCTATGCACATAGGCACTCAGTAAATGATTGAATTACTAGATTTAACTCATTTTGTTCTGCTTTGTCTAATTGATTAGTCAGGTTTCAGTGAATGAGCACAGATTTTTAAAACCTAAATACGTATTAATTCAGTGCTATTTCCCCACAAGTATAACTGTATTCCATTGTGCTTGAATTGTTTCTTTTTGAATGCTTGCAATATTTTCTCCTTGATCTGAGAGTTCTGGAATTTAGCTATCAATATTCCTGGGAGTTTTCATTTTGGGATCTCTTTCAGGAGTTGATTGGTAGATTTTTAAATTTTCAATTTTATTCTTTGGTTCTAGAATATCAAGTCAGTTTTCCTTGATAATTTCTTGAAAGATAATGTCCAGACTCTTTTTTTTTTATCATTTCTTTCAGGTAAACCAATAATTTTTAAATGGCTTCTCTTAGATTTATTTTCCAGGTCAGTTATTTTTTCAATGAATATTTCACATTTTTGTTCTTTTTTTTTTCATTTTTTGATTATGTCTTATTGTATCTTGACTTCTCATGAAGTCCTTAGCTTCCATTTGCTCAATTCTATTTTTTAAGGAATTATTTTCCTCAGTGAGCTTTTGTACCTCCTTTTCCAAAACTAGCTACTTTTGCTTTTTAAGGTATTCTTCTCCTCATTACCTTTTTTCATTTTCTTTTGCATCACTCTCAATTCTTTTTCCTCTACCTGGCTTATTTGATTATCAAAAATCCCTTTTGAGCTCTTCTAATGGCCTGAGCCCAGTTCTTATTTTTCTTGGAAACTTTGAATGTAGGAGCTTTGACTTTGTTATCATCTTCTGAATGTGTGTTTTCATCTTCTTTGTCACCATAAGAACCTTCAATGGGCAGAAATATTTTTTTGTTGTCTGCTTATTTTCCTAGCCTATTAGTTGTCTTTTCTTTATTAAAGTAGGGCTCTGTTCCAGGTTGGAGGTTGCACTTTCTCCAGCTTCAGGGGTTTGCTGCAGCTGTTTTCAGAGAGCCTTTGCAGAACTTGATAACAAGCACTCTTTTCTGCCCTGGAGCTGCTTGAAATGTCATCCCTCCCTGTATGTGCCAAAATGTTTGTGGCAGCCCTTTTCATAGTGGCTAGAAGCTGGAAAATGAATGGATGTCCATCAATTGGAGAATGGTTGGGCAAATTATGGTATATGAATGTTATGGAATATTATTGTTCTGTAAGAAATGACCAACAGGAGGAATACAGAGAGGCTTGGAGAGACTTACATCAACTGATGCTGAGTGAAACGAGCAGAACTAGGAGATCAACAACAATACTGTATGAAGATATATTCTGATAGATGTGGATATATTCAACATAGAGAAGAGCTAATCAAATTGATCAATGATGGACAGAATCAGCTACATCCAGAAAAGGAACACTGGGAAATGAGTGTAAACTGTGAGCATTGTTTTTTTGTTTTGTTTTGTTTTGTTTTGTTTCTCTTCCCAGATTATTTTTACCTCGTGAATACAATCCTTCCTTTGCAACAACAACAACAACAAAATTCGGTTCTGCACATATATATTGTACTTAAGATATACTATAAGATATTTAATATGTATGGGAATGCCCGCCATCCAGGGGAAGGGGTGGAAGGAAGGAGGGGAAAAACTCAGAACAGAAAGGAGTACAAGGGATAATGTTGTAAAAAAAAAAAAATTACCTATTCATATGTACTGCCAAAGAAAATGTTATAATTATAAAAATTAATTAAAAAAAATGTGATTATCTTCCCAATTAAAAAAAAAAAAAGAAAGAAAGAAATGTCATTCCCCCCCCCCCCCAATGTAGCTGTAAGGTCTACTGTGCTGAATCAACCAAGTTCTATTTTACTGATGTTTTGGCCCTGAATTGGGGCCAGAGCTGCACTGGCATGGTCTGCATTGGGACTGCACAGCAGACTCCCACTCTGTTGCTACAGACTCTCTCTACTGACTTTCCAAGTTCTCCCTCCTGTTCCTGAGTCTAGAGGTGCAGAAACCTCCAGCTTACTACTGATTCATTTTAGAAATGGGGTCTTTATCAAAACCCCTGCATATAAAAATGTTCCTGTTTTCTGTTTCCCTTGTCTGCATTGATTTTATTTGTACAAAACATTTTTAATTTAATATAATCAAAATTATCCATTTTGTATTTCATGATATTCTATAGTTCTTCTTTGGCCATAAATTACTTCCTTTTCTTCGGATCAGAGAGGTAGATTATCCTTTGGTCTCCTAATTTGTTTATAGTATCATCCTTTATGTCTAAATTATGAATCTATTTCAACCTTATGTTTGTATAAGGTGTTAGGTTGTAATATTCTGTTGTCTCCAGAAACTGCCGAGACCGCTCTCTGGGAGGAGATCTGCTGTCTCAACTCAATCTCCTGGCCAGACTCTTCTTCCTGTAGAGAACCGTTCCAACTCTGACCTAGAGTAGACTCTTCTTCCTCTCCAAAAGTAAGGGATTGCTGGATTTGCGAATCCACACGTCTTCTCCATGACTCAATCCAGAACTGACTTTCCAGACTCTAACTTCTTCTTTTATCCTCCCAGAGAATGGGCATGGGATAATTCAAGGGCTTGTGGGAAAAAATACTTCAATCAATGAACTTGCTCCTCTTAAACATGTAAACTCCTCCCCAGAAGTCCAAAGGGGTAAACTCCCCTTAAAGGCCTGAACCAAAAGGTGTGAACTAGAGAATTTTTAAGTAGCAGCTTAGCGTTTAGTAAGAACCTAACATCTCATTATCTTATTAGCACTTAGTAAGAACTTAACATTAGGTGATGGCCACTACCTAGTTTCTGCCATGTTATTTTTGAATTTTCCTAGAAATTTTTGTCAAATAATGAATTTTTAACCCAGAAATCTGGAGTCTGGGTTTTTCAAACCATAGACAGGATAGTCATGTACTATTGTGTCTTGTGTTTATCAAACTTATTCTACTGATCAACTTTTCTTTTTCTTAGCCAGTACCAAATGGTTTTGATGACAGAAAAAAGTATATTCCTTTGTGTACCTATTCAATTTTCTTCAAATGTCTACCATATATAAGTTTTCTAAAGTTCTATTTGCTTCCTTAAGGTCTTTCTTATTAATTCTGTGCTTTGATTTATCTGGTTCTAATAGAGCAAGATTGAGATTCCTCCATTAGTATAGTTTTACTGTCTATTTCTTCTTACAACTCTCTTAGCTTTTCCTCTAGGAATTTGGATGTGAATGAGACTGATTGCATGAAGTTTTCTCAGTTTATGAGATTAGGCCTAAATCACATGATCCCTATTCCCAAAGCCAGAAGATCAAGTCTTGGACCCTGGGTCCAAAGAAGAAGGACCCACCAAAGTCATATCATATCTAAAAGATCAGATCCTAAGTTACAGGAAGTGATGTGACTCCCAGGAAGCAGACAACATTGGTGACCATTGGTCAATGGTGGTTACTTCTTTTTAGTCTATCCAATGAAAAGGCTTGGGTCTTGTTATTTAAATCCTGTCATCCTAGAAGCTTGTCAAGCTCCATAAACACATGGAGAGAGCTAGGATGCTTCCTGGGTGTTTGTCTGGACCTTTCCCTGAAGGGACTAAATAAATGCTTTCTCTTTGTACCTGAAGATGTCTCTGATTAGCTAATTTGGGGAAGGGGGTCTAATACTTGTCCCACACAGATGCTATATATTTAGTGCAAATATGTTTAGAATTGATAATACTTTATTATCTATTGATAATACTTCATTATCCATGCTACCTTTTAGCAAGATGTAATTTCCTTTCTTATTTTGCTTTTGAGATCAGGATTCCTATGCCTAATTTTTTTTTTTTTTTTTTTTTTTTTTTTTTTTTTTTAGCTGAAACATACTAAGTTTTGCTCCAGTCTTTTACCTTTACTCTCCATATATCTCTCTGCTTAAAATGTATTTCTTGTAATCAACATGTTGTAGGTTTCTGGCTTTTAATGTAGTCTTCTATCAACTTCTGTTTTATAGGAGAGTTCATTCCATGCACATTCACAGTTAAAATGACTAACTCTGTATTTCCTGCCTTCCTATTTGCCCCATATTTTACTTTTCTCTTTCTTTTCCCCTTTTCCCTCCTTACCAGTGTTTTACTTTTGACTACCATCTTCCTCAATCTGCCCTCCCCTTTGTTCCTTTTGTGGATTTATTTTATATCCTGCAACTTTGATAAAACTGTTAATTGTTTCAATTAAGTTTTTAAGTGATTCTCTTAAGTATATCATCATATATCTGAAAAAAGTGATAGTTTATTTCCTCATTGCCTACTCTAATTCCTTTAATTTCTTTTTTTTATTGCTAAAGACAATATTTCTAGTATAATGTTGAATAATAATGGTGATAATAGGCATCCTTGTTTCACCCCTGATCTTATTGGGAATGTAACCAGGTTTTCTCTATTGCAGATAATGCTTGTTGTAAGTTTTAGATAGAAATTGCTTATTATTTTAAGGAAAACTTCCTTTATCTCTGTGCTCTTTATTATTTTTAATAGGGTAAGTGCACCTATTGAGATTATCATATGATTTCTGTTGGTTTTGTTATTGATATGGTCAATTACGTAATAGTTTTCTTGATATGAAACCACTTACAAATCTCATTTTGTCATAGTGTATTATCCTGTAGATAAATTGCTCTAATCTCTGCTAATATTTTATTTAAAAATTTTCATCAATAATTTATTTCTCTGTTTTGGTTCTTCCTGGTTTAGACATCATTTTAGGTATCCTTTCCAGGGGCCAATCCTTACAACAAAGAACAAGATGGGGTAAGAACCAAGATATGCAAAAAGTGATATTACAACTTAATGTCATAAAAGCAATATAATTTTAATAAATTAAATATTCCAGCAGGGAGTACACAGTGCTAGGAACTAGCTTATCCAACAAGATCCCTAGATAAATCACAAGTTTAAAAATACAAATTTACCTTCACACTATTCCTGTTTTGTTTTTTACCCACCACACCCATTATCTCCTATCTTATTTCCTATCACTCCTCCCCCTTCTTTTGCTGTTTTTTTTTTTTAACCACCCCACCTACTACCTTCCTCTTTCTCTTAGAAGTGTTTTTTTTAACCCACTACCTAGTTTTCTATCAACCTTTCCCCCTTTCTCTTATCTTTTTCCCTAGTGTTTCTGCCCTCCCTTCTATCCTATCTCTCCCTTTTCTTTTCTTCTTTCTCCTATTTTTAATAGGGTTAGATAAATTTCTAAATCTAACTGAATGATGAAGTTATTCCCTCTAGAGTCAAAACTGATGAGAACAAGCTTCAGAACCATTCTCTACGCCTTAATATCTTTTTCTTTGATGTCATCACATCTTTTACAATCACACTCCTTATCTAAGTAATGCCTTCTTCTGTCTGCTCCATGAACAGATACAGTTCTCAAAGGTTACAGATATCCTTTTTATACCATAAGATGTAAACAATTTAATTTTTAAAGAATACATATTTTCCCCCTGTTTAGCTTTCTATGCTTCCCTTGACTCCTGCATTTTTAGATTAGAATTTCTGTTTAGTTCTGTTTTTTTCAATAGAAATAATTGAGTCTTTTACTTCACTGAAACTCTATCACCTACCCTGAAAGATGATGCTGAGTTTTGCCAGATAGTTAATTCTTGATTAAGCCCTTTGCTTTTTGGAATATGGTATTTCAGCCCTTCCAGTCCTTTATTGTAAAAGCTGCCAGATTCTGGTTAATCCTACTGTTGCTCCTTGATATTTGAATTGTTTTTGTATGACAGCTTGCAATATTTTTTTCCTTGAGATTGTAATTTTGGAGTTTTGCAACAATTGTTGTGCTACAGTTTTCTTTTAATGTCCTGACCCAGTTTCCCTAATTGTCCTATTCAGTTACTCTGCCTCAGGTTATAACCATTCCCTCTTAATGTTAGGATAAAGGTCTTATATCTAAGACTTTAGGCTACACTTATTTCCTCTTAATGTTTAATAGGATAAAGGTCTTTATGCATTTTAGGCACCATTAGAATATCAGGAGTCTATCTAGTACCTTCTCTATTTGGTCAGCTTCATCTAGGTACCTCCCCCATTATGTCATTGTCCTTGTTACCTTTAAAAGAATGCTTTATCTGATATTTAGATATTCAGGGCTGGATACCTTGAAATGAATACTGATCCAGCCAATTGATTTACTGTCCAATAAATTAATAATCAAATTGCTCTCTAATCTCTATTCTGCCTCAGTTTCTCCATATTACACACACATTACACAATGTTCCTGGGATTTTTCTTGTGGGATCTCTTTCCAGAGGTTATCAGTGGATTCTTTCAAATCAGTGTTTCCACCTCTATTTCTAGAATATTGGGGCAATTTTCTTTAATGATCTCTTGTAAAATGTATCCAGAATCTTTTTTTTTTGGTCATAGCCTTCAGGTAGGCCAATAATGTCTAAGGTGTCTCTTCTGGATCTATTTTCCAGGTCAATTGTTTTTCCAATGAGATATTTGACATTTTCTTCCATTTTTAAATGGTTTTTAGTTTGACTAATTCTTGCTATTTTACAAAGTCATTAGCTTCCATTTGCTCTGTTCTCTTTTTAATGTGTGATTTTCTTCAGTTAGTTTTTGTATCTTTTTCTATTTGGCTACTGTTTAAGGAGTTGTTTTCTTCAGACAATTTTTTTCATTCCTTTTCTAAGCTGTTGACTTTCATTTCCTTTCTTATTTTTTTCTTCTATTTCTATTATTTGCTTTTTAAAGTCTTTTATGCTCACTTCCAAGAAAACTCTTTGGGCTTGAGACCAATTCATATCACTCTTTGAGATTTTTCCTGTGGACATTCTGTCCTCCTGAGTTTGTGTTTTGCTCTGTCCTGTCATTATAGTAGCTTGCTATGGTCAAGTTTCTTTTCTATTTCTTGCTCATTTTCTTTTCTTTTCTTTTTGGTATTTCTTCTTCTTCTTTTTTTTTTTTTTTTTTTTTTAATGGTGGAGTTCTGCTCCTGGGGCAAAGGGTGCACCATCTCAATTTTTGTGTAGCTCTGAGCTTTGGCTTTGAGCACAGAGGTCCCTTGTTTTTACAGGGGGTAACTCTTTTCAGGTAACTGCTTGGTTTGCCAGAGTTTGCCTTCTGAGCTGGAACTGGAAGCTGGCCCACTAATTTTCTCTTTTACTGAGAAAGGACTGAGGATCTTAGTTGCTTATTTGCTTTGGTTAAGACTCTCTTACCAGTTTTCCCAGAGTTTATCTAAGCAGGGATGAATACCTTTTTCATACCAATGAGGCTTACTTTTATGGATGTTTTTCAGTCTATCTTATTGGACAGTGGTTTCATTCTATCAGACTCTGTTCGGTTTCATGTGGTTTTCAAGGGAAACTGGGAGAGTTTGAGCAGCTTCCAACTTTACTCTGCCATTTTGGCTCCACCCCTGAAAGTCTCTCTCAATTGAACTTTTAAATGAGTTGTTTTGTTCATTGGATTTTTTTTTTTCCATTTCACCAATTCTATTTTTAAGGAGTTTTTTTTTTCCATTTTAATAATTCTGTTTTTCATGAGGTTGTTTTCTTTTTCGATTTCACCAAATCTGTTTTTTTGTTTTTTTTTTTAAGAAGTGGTTTTCTTCAGTATATATATATATTTTTCTATTTTTAAGGAGTTATCTTCAGATAATTCCTGATGTTTGCTTTTCCAAAGCATTCATTTCCTTTCCCATTTCTTTTAAGATCCTTTTCTGAATTCTTCCAAGAGAGCCTTTTGAGCTGGAGACCAACTCATATCAACTTTGAGGGTGCATCTGGAGGTATTTTGACCTTATTTTCCTCAGGGTCTAAGGTCTGTCCTTCCCTGTCCCCATAATAGCTCTCTACGATCAGAGTTCCTTTTGATTTTTTTTGCTTATTTTTAAGGTAGAGTTATGCTCCTAGGGCAAAGGAGAGATTGTCATGAGCTTCCTCCACAGTATAACAGTGGTTTTATGATGCCTTGGAGCCAGGTGCTGCTATCTTCCTTCTCATGCTGGGTGGGTGTGGCCAAATCCTGCTTGTTAAGCTGGTGTTCAGGGGCTTACTTTTTGCCATCTGTAGTGTGTTGGAAGTTTCACAGCTAGTCAGGTAAGTCAGGAATTATATGAGCAAAATTACACAACATTTGCCACAAACATAAAGTCAGATTTAAATAATTGGAAAAATATTAAGTGCTCTCCGATAGGCCAAGAGAATATAATAAAGATGACAATACTCCCAAATCTATTTATTTAGTGCTATACCAATCAGACTCCCAAGAAACTATTTTAATGACCTAGAAAAAATAACAACAAAATTCATATAGAAGAACAAAAGGTCGAGAATTTCTAGGGAATTAATAAAAACAAAAATCAAATGAAGGTAGCCTAGATGTACCTGATCAAAAACTGTATTATAAAGCAGCAGTCACTAAAACCATTTGGTATTGGCTAAGAAATAGACTAGTTGATCAGTGGAATAGGTTAGGTTCACAGGACAAAATTATGTACAATGATAGCAATCTAGTGTTTGACAAACCCAAAGATACGAACTTTTGGGATAAGAATTCATCATTTGACAAAAACTGCTGGGAATACTGGAAATTAGTATGGCAGAAACTAGGTATGGATCCACACTTAACACCACATACAAGAGAAGATCAAAATGGGTCCATGATTTAGGCATAAAGAATGAGATCATAAATAAATTAGAGGAACATAGGATAATTTACCTCTCAGACTTGTGGAGGAGGAAGGAATTTGTGACCGGAGGAGGAAGGAATTTGTGACCGAAGGAGAACTAGAGATCATTATTCATCAGGAAATAGAAAATTTTGATTACATCAAATTAAAAAGCTTTTGTATAAACAAAATTAATGCAAACAAGATTGGAAGGGAAGTAACAAATTGGGAAAACATTTTTACAGTTAAAGGTACTGATAAAGGCTCATCTCCAAAATATACAGAGAATTGACTCTAATTTATAAGAAATGAAACCATTATCCAATTGATAAGAGGTCAAAGGATATGAACAGACAATTCTCAGATGATGAAATTGAAACTATTTCCACTCATATGAAAGAGTGTTCCAAATCACTATTGATCAGAGAAATGCAAATTAAGACAACTCTGAGATACCACTACACACCTGTCAGATTGGCTAAGATGACAGAAACAAATAATGATGAATGTTGGAGGGGCTGTGGGAAAACTGGGACACTGATACATTGTTGGTGGAGTTGTGAAAGAATCCAACCATTCTGGAGAACAATCTGGAATTATGCCCAAAAAGTTATCAAACTGTGCATACCCTTTGATCCAGTAGTGCTACTACTGGGCTTATATCCCAAAGAAATACTAAAGAAGGGAAAGGGACCTGTATGTGTCAAAATGTTTGTGGCAGCCCTTTTTGCAGTGGCTAGAAACTGGAAAATGAATGGATGGCCATCAATTGAAGAATGGTTGGATAAATTATGGTATATGAATGTTATGGAATATTATTGTTCTGTAAGAAATGACCAGCAGGATGAATACAGAGAGGCTATGAACTGATGCTGAGTGAAATGAGCAGAACCAGGAGATCATTATATACTTCAACAACAATACTGTATGAGGATATATTCTGATGGAATTGGATATCTTCAAAAAAGAGAAGATTTAACTCAGATCCAATTGATCAATGATGGACAGAATTAGCTACACCCAGAGAAGGAACACTGGGAAATGAATGTAAACTTTGCATTTTTGTTTTTTTTTCCCAGGTTATTTTATCTTTTGAATCCAATTCTTTCTTTGCAACAACAACAACAACAAAAATTCGGTTCTGCACACATATATTTTATCTAGGATATATTATAACATATTTAATATGTTTGGGAATGCCTGCCATCTAGGGGAGGGGGTGGAGGGAAGGAGGGGAAAATTCAGAACAGAAGGGAGAGCAAGGGATAATGTAAAAAAAAAATTACCTATGCATATGTACTGTCAAAATGTTATAATTACAAAATTAATAAAAAAAAAATAAAAAAGCAAACTATGCTGCATATATCATAAAACAAACAAACAAAAAAAGTCTGTTCAGAGACATAAGTGCTGCCAAAGATGGTTGCCATTTTGAGTACATGGTTCCTGAGATGAGGATATGTCTCAGAGGGGAGAGATGCATAGAAATTATGAAGTCTGCTTGACTTGATTGCGTCTTTCAGAGAGTCACAATTCTGCAATTTAGCCAGTTCCATTTGATAAATTGTATCCACATTTTCAATGTCAATAGAAAATGGGTTACGGAAAAGCTGTATGCCTGTTCATGTAGATGAAGCTCTTTAAATCTAAATTGGAACTCCTTTTGCAATTTTTCCAATGAATCCACACATGTTTTGTTTGGGAATGCAATCAGTGGTGTTTCTGCTAACAGATTTTGAGTTGTGGGGAGATGGCAGAAATTTTCCTCCTTTACTTGTTTGATGAGGAGGCCTAATTTCACTTCAAATGCTTTGACATGTGATTGCATATCACATATGAGCTTCCCCTTTCCTTGAAGTTGCATATTGAAATTGTTGAGTAGCTCTGTTACATCTGTCAGAAAGGCAAGGTGCCATTTCCACTCTGCATCATTGAGCTCTGGTACTTCCTTGTTTTTTGAAAGCAGAAAAGTTGTAATCTGTGGAATTAAGTCATAGAAACATTTCAAAACTCTCCCTCAGCTCAGCCAATGGACTTCTGTGTGATATAGAACATCTTCATACTCAACATTTAGCTCAGACAGAAATTCCTGAAATTGTCTGTGATTTATTGCATTAGCTCTAATGAAGTTAACACAAGATATCACAATTTTCATAACATGTAAGGGCCCTTTAAGTGGGTGGACATGGTGCATCGGGAGATTGAGGCCCAGAAGTAATTTCTGTGGATATTAGGACTGCCTTATAGGTGAGATCTTGTCCACATTGAGATAGCTTCGTAATGGGTGACTCTCTCGCTGATTGGCTGTGTGTGTGACCTCACAGGCCCTTTATAAGCCCACTGCAGGCAGCAGTCGCTCTCTTTAACCAGTTGCTCTCTTTAACCTGGCGCTCTTCACCCTGGCTCCCTAGCCTGGGTGGCCAAGCCAAGATGGATAGCCAAAAGAGGTAAGGATTTTGGTAGTGAACACGTGGGTCTTCTGACCAGGTGTTCACTTGGGAACCAACAAGTCAGGGCATTATGTGAGTATATATAATAAAGGCTTTTAAGATTACACGTGGCTGTTCTTGAGTGCGCTACCGGTTAGTAAACTATAGATTCAAGAGATTGTGGCCAGAGACCTTTGAAGGCCTCAGAGGAGGCAAGCCGGGTAGAGTTGACACTGCAAAGGACAGTGGTCGAAGGTACTCTGTTGGGCCTAGGACAGACTAGTAATTGTTACTGCCAGGAGAACACATTACAATAACAGAGTCCCACTTCAGTGATTTACTACACAGAGCTTGTTGATGGATGAGGCAGTGTATGGCTATTAGAAGAGAATGATTAGGTTTGTCCATTAAAACAAATGATTTATGTGAGCAATTAGTTCCTTTCTTAGACCCCACCATGCCAGGGGGACCATCAGTTGTCACGCTGGCTAGTTTAGCCCAGTCCAGCTCCAAATCATTCATAGTTTGGCAAACCTTTTCATAGATAGCCTCTCCCGTAGTTGTTCCTTTGATGCTTTGCAGTACAGCAAGCTCTTCTATGACTTCAAAATAATCATTCGTCTCACAAATAAAAATTAGAAGTTGTGCAGAATCACGAACATCATTGCTTTCGTCGAGTGCCAAGGAAAAATATGAAACTTTTTTGTGGAGTTTTGCAAATGCTGATGCAGATTGTTTTCCATTTCTTCAGTTCTCTGTGTAATTGTAGATCCTGAAAGACTCACTGTAGTAAATAAATCGGCCTTCTCTGGACACATTTCTTTGGCAACAGAAAGAAGGCATTCTTTAACAAATTCTCCCTCCATGAATGGTCTACCAGTGAGTGCTATTAGCTTGGCAACTTGAAAACTTGCTCTCAGTGATGAAATATTTAGCTGCTTCTGCTTCACAAAAATATTTTGCTGAGTTGTCAATGTATTTTTCAGTTTTAATATTTTATCTTTTCTCACTTCTCCAACCAAACAATCATATTTATCTTTATGTTGAGTTTCATAGTGTTGAGTCAAATTATATTCTTTGAACACAGACACTACATTCTGGCATATCAGACATACAGCTCTTTCCTTGTACTGCATGAAAAAGTAATCATAAATCCACTCTTCTTTGAATATCCTTACAGTCCAAGTCAAATTTTTTTTTCTTGACATCATTATTTCTAAAGAATTTCAAATTGCTATTAGTAAAATACCAACATATATATATATACAGTGCTACAAAAACAATATACCAGCAATAACTTTGCCCACACAGAGACATACAGACTGCAATGCCAACTTCCTCCAAGATGCCTCTGCACTGTGATGTCTCTGTTTCCCGCACTCTCTCTCTCGATTCAGACCTTCATTTCACACAAGTCACTGCTCAGGCGGCCCTCCTAAATGCCCTGGCTTCCTCTGAATCCTGGAATCCTAGGATCAATTCTCATGATCCAGCGCTTGCATGATCGTAAGTGCTGCACTCGTAATTTATCATAATTGCAGGCAAGACTGTGCATATATGTATATAACTGTGCGATGTATTGTATGTGCAGAATGAGCTTCAGTGACAAATCGTACATTGAGGCTTCCAGGGGAGGTCATCATGTGACTTGAAGCTGCAAAAGTGTATGGGGACCTTAAGAATCTGGAGGGGAATGAAGCAGTATACCAGCTCTGTACCCCCTCATACTCAGGATAAGTGGGGGGCACTAAGGTCAAACCCCCAGTGATTATAAGGTGATGACATGTTAGCAATATTCCATCTCTTTTTATGAAACTACAGAACACACACATAATGATAAAATTGATGACCACAACAGCCAGTCATGAGGTCCCTAAGGATAAAGGGCCACAGCCTGGTACCAGGAGCCTCACTCTGGGTGACAATAGCAGTCAGTACCACAACATGCTCTAGAGAGGAAGCCGTTACAATGTCTTTACAACATAATGACAATGATAGAGTCAAGCTGGGACTTGTAGTACTGTTACTATACCCACGCACCAGACACAGCCCACATGTTCCGCCTGCAGCGGCTGTGATATGTGCAGCATGCACTGTACATCCCTTGTGCCTGTCTGTTGTAGTGGCTTCCGTTACTTTACAAGGCCACGGGCCATCAGTTCTTCATTTTCTGCATCTCTCTCTCTCTTCCTCACACTATACACCCTGGCCTGGGAACTCACCTCACCTCGGTATTGCCTCATACTCTGTCTCCACCGCCTCAGCCCAGTACAGGAAATGTGCATTGCTAACAAGAATTTAGGTGGAACATCACTTCCGGTCTTATTTTGCCATAACCCAGCAGGCCGCATAAATGTCCTCAGTGGGCCGCATTTGAGGATCCCGGGTCAAGAGAATAGGAGGAAGGTCTAGGCCTATTGAATTAACCTTGAGTTTGGGACGTAGGAGATGAAGTCTCTAAATCTAAAGATTCTAAGAATCTAAAATGCTGATAGGCATGAATGGGTTACAGTAAAAATTGCTGAATTAGAGAAGACTCACAATAATGATATCACAGATCTATCAGGCTTTTTTTTTTAACCAGTCTGTCAGTAAACATTTATTAAATATATATTACATATTTTTTTATTATTATTATTCAGGTATTTTTAGCTATGTTTGACTCATTATGACCTTATTTGGGGCATTCTTGGAAAAAAGATACTGTAGTGGTTTGTCATTTGCTCTCCAGCTCATTTTACAGATAAGGAAACTGAGGAAACAGAGTAAAGTGACTTGCCCAGGGTCATACAGCTTATACGAGTCAAAGGCAAGATTTGTATTCAGGAAGATTAATCTTTCTAACTTTAGGTCTGCCACTATCTCAAATAAATCACATTGTACCTGTTATATGTGAGGCATGAGGTGGGTAATGAGGATCTAAAGAAAGCCAAAAGACTTCTCTCATGAAGTTTGCACATATACAAAGATGATATATGTTAGATAGAAAAGAAATACTTGTAATTAACAGAGACTGGAAAAAGCTTCTTGCAAAAGGTAGTAATTTTTTAAATTATATCTTTTTTATTTACAAGATATATGCATGGGTAGTTTTACGGCATTGACAATTGCCAAACCTTTTGTTTCAATTTTTCCCCTCCTTCCTCCCATCCCCTCCCCAAGATGGCAGGTTGATCAGTAAATGTTAAATATGTTAAAGTATAAGTTAAATAAAATATATGTATACATGTCCAAACAGTTATTTTGCTGTGAAAAAATGTATAATTAGCCTGTGAAGGAAATCCAAAATGCAGGAGGAGAAAAATAGAGGGACTGGGAATTCCATGTAATGGTTCATAGTCATCTCACAGAGTTCTATCGCTGGGTGTAGCTGGTTCAATTCATTACTGCTCTATTGGAACAGATTTGGTTTATTTCATTGTTGAAGATGGCCACGTCTATCAGAATTGATCATCATATAGTATTGTTGTTGAAGTATATAATGATCTCCTGGTCCTGCTCTTTTCACTCAGCATCAGTTCATGTAAGTCTCTTCAAGCCTTTCTGAAATCATCCTGTTGGTCATTTCTTACAGAACAATAATATTCCATAATATGCACATACTATAATTTATTTAGTCATTCTCCAATTGATAGGTATCCATGTAGTTTCCAGTTTCTGGCCACTACAAAGAGGGCTGCCACAAACATTCTTGCACATACAGGTGCCTTTCCTTTCTTTAAAATCTCATTGGGATATAAGCCCAGTAGTAACACTGCTGGATCAAAGGGTTGCACAGTTTGATAACTTTTTGAGCATAGTTCCAAATTGCTCTCCAGAATGGCTGGATGTATTCACAATTCCACCAACAATGTACCAGTGTCCCTGTTTTCCTACATCCCCTCCAACATTCTGCATTATCTTTCCCTGTCATTCTGGCCAATCTGACAGGTGTGTAGTGATATCACAGAGTTGTCCTAATTTGCATTTTTCTGATTAATAATGACTTGGATCATCTTTTCATATGGCTAGAAATCGTTTCAATTTCTTCATCTAAGAATTGTCTGTTCATAGCCTTTGACCATTTATCAGTTGGAGAATGGCTTGATTTCTTATAAATTACAGTCAATTCTCTATATATTTTGGAAATGAGGCCTTTATCAGAATCTTTGACTGTAAAAATGGTTTCCCAGTTTATTGCTTCCCTTCTAATCTTTTCTGCATTAGTTTTGTTTGTACAAAAACCTTTCAATTTGATATAATCAAAATTTTCTATTTTGTGATCAATAATGATCTCTAGTTCTTTTTTGGTCATAAATTCCTTCCTCTTCCACAGGTCTGAGAGGTAAATTATCCCATGTTCTTCTAATTTATTTATAATCTCATTCTTTATGCCTAAGTCATGAACTCATCTTGGTGTATGATGTCAAGTGTGGTCAGTGCCTAGTTTCTGCCATACTAATTTCCAATTTTCCCAGCATTTCCCAGTCAAATACTGAGTTCTTATCCCAAAAGCTGGGGTCTTTGGGTTTGTCAAACACTAGATCATTAAATTTATTGACTATTTTGTTCTTTGAACCTAATCTATCTTACTGATCAATTAGTCTATTTCTTAGCCAATACCAAATGGTTTTGGTAACCACTGCTTTATATAATATAATTTTAGATCTGCTACAGCTAGGCTACCTTCATTTGATTATTTTTTCATTAATTCCTTTGAAATTCTTGACCTTTTTTTCCCATATGAACTTTGTTGTTATTTTTTCTAGGTCATTAAAATAGTTTTTTTGGGAGTCTGATTGATATAGTGCTAAATAAATTGATTAGTTTAGGTAGAATTGTCATCTTTATTATATTTGCTCACTCTATCCAAGAGCATTTAATATTTTTCCAATTGGTTACATCAGACTTAATTTGTGTGGAAAGTGTTTTGTACTTTTGCTCATATAGTTCCTGATTTTTCCTTGGCAGATAGATACTATCGGTAGTTACTTTAAATGGAATTTCTCTTTGTAGCTCTAACTGTTGGTTAGTGATATATAAGAATGCTGATGATTTATGTGGGTTTATTTTGTATCCTGCAACTTTGCTAAAGGTGTGGATTATTTCTAATAGCTATTTAGTACAATCTCTGGGGTTCTCTAAGTATGCCATCATATCATCAACAAAGAGTGATAATTTGGTTTCTTCATTACTTATTCTAATTCTTTAATCTATTTCTCAACTCTTATTGCCAAAGCTAGCATTTCTAATACACTATTGAATAGTAATGGTGATAGTGGGCAACCAAAAGGTAGTATTTTACTTGGGACTTGGGGAAACCATGGAAGCTGGGAAATATCAATGAAGAAAGAACTTTTCAGGCATAGGGGACAAGTAGAGAAAATACTCAGAGCCAAGAAATGGAGTATTTTGTTCATAGAACATCAAAGAATAAAGTATAATTGGAATGAAGAGTATATGTCAGGAAATAAAATATAAGAACTGTAGAAAAGGGGTTTCTCTCTCTTTTTCTCTCTGTCTTTCTGCATATGTGTGTGGATGTGTGTGTATGAAAGGCTTTGAATGTCAAAAAGAGGGTTCTGTGTCTGAACCTGTATGTGATACAAAGTCATCTGACTTAATTGAGTAGGGATATAGTATGACATAATTTGACCTATCTTTTAGGAAAATTACTTTGTCAATTGAATCAAGGATGGACTAGAATTTTGAGACAAGCAGACCAATCATCAAATTAATGTAATAAAATAAGCATGAGGGAATGAAGAACTATACTAGGGTATGACCATATAAGAGGAAGAAAAATGGCTTAATCTACTAATGTTATGAAGTTGAAATCGAAAAATCTTGGCAAAAGATTGTAAATGGAGGGTAAGAGATAATGAGAAGTTGAGGATAGGACCTTGTGAGATTAGGGGATAGTGCTTATCATCCTGCATTTTAATAGCATCAGAACATATGCTTATGAATAACTGGAAACTCAGTGTTTCAGAAAATGGTGCTTTAACCTAATGATTGAAGAATAATGACTTGTGTGGTCTCTTTTTCAAGTAAAATTATGGGAAACATATTTTGTTTCTCAGTCAAAAGGATATCATTATATATATATATATATATATATATATATATATATATATATATATATATATTATTCTATGCCAATTAAAAAATCTATAAAATTATTACATTGTTCCATCATCTGATTATTCTTTCTTGGGTGCTTTCATTTTGATTGATTCTTTTTTTAATAGACATATTTTGAATGATTGTTTTTCTCCTTAATCTCCTTTCTTAAATCTGTTTCCCTTTGTATATATCATTTTGTTTCTCCTTTCCCAACTTTGACTTCATTTTTCTCCATGTTTTTGACTTCCTATCTTCATTTGATTTTGATTTCTGCTTTATCCCTGCTCACAAAGTTGTTGTAAGAAGTAACTAATTATAAAGCACTTTGAAAAACAAAAAGTGCTGATAATCATGGTCAGAATAATTAAAAATCATGCTCAATTTCCTGATGTTTTCATATTCTAGTGAAGGATTTCCTTATGCTCTTCCAATACCTCCTACTTATCCAGATTAAAATAGAAGCAAACAGAATTATCTGTTTCTCAAACTCTCTTTCTTCATCCTATCTCTTCATGCATTTTTCATCTTCAATTAATATTTATTGAGCATCCCAGTAAGTTAGGTGCTGAAAACATAAAAGACCATACAATTACACTTCAGTTTCTCATGCTGCATGAATCTTCCTTGCTGAAATTCATGACTTTTGTCATTCCTTATATATGACCTAACACATATAATTTCTTATAAAAGGTCATTTTTTTCTTGAAATTTCATCTGTCTAATATTTAGTTGTGATATACCATTTAGTAGCATATAGTTTCATTCACTTGCATCATGTAAAACATTGACTTTTTTTAAAGCTATCTGCAAAATTGTATTATATCATGCCTGATGCATATTGTAATTTAGAGGATATTGTGAGGCATAAGCATAATTTCATATTCCTGGACATAGCCTCAAATGTAGTATGAATTGTTCTGTCTTAAGCCATGGTATCTTGGAAAGAAGGGATTTCAGAGATCAACTAGGACCTTTACCTTTATTTTAAAAATCAAAAAAAAAAAAAATAAATAAGAATAAGGGTATTTAAGAAACTTACTAAAGGACACACTATTTGGAAATGCCTGAGTTGGCCTCCTTTTGCCTGTGTGATTCTACTTCCATTTTTCTTTTCATATATTTCTCATTCTTCCTCATCAATAGAAAAGAATAAAGACAATGTTCATTCTCCCAGAACCACTCTCACCCACACACATACAAGTTTGCTACATTTCATGATATAACATAGAAGACCACTTGTGTCCTAGAATGGTTTCAAAGGATTTAAGTACAGAAAATATGTTAGAAAAGACAGGTAACAACATTTGTGCCATGTGGCATGGAGCTCAAAACAAGAACTGACATAAACTTTTAAAGGCGAGTTTAGTACATAGCAAGATCCTAGGAAATTAGTTCCTTGAGATCCATTACTCTGAGGTATGGGCTGAAGAGTTCTTCACAGGAACTATACCATCTGGTTGCTGTCTATTTTAGCTAATTATTCTTACTAAATAGTTACTAGGCTCTGTGGCTATGTTGCTAAAGTACTTTTCAGAATTGTTAGTGTCTTTTTAATTTTATGCTTTGGGAGAAAGCTCAGATCACACCACTTTAGTTATGACACACCTTAGTTCTTCCAGAGAGATAATTTGTTTCAAGTCCTTCACATCAATGGTTTAATCTAAGGATGCAAAGTATGGATGGAGGTATGGGGAATAATGAGAGAAGGCAAACTTTTATATACTCTGTACATTTGTTTTAAGTATTAGAGCTCTTAACTTTTTCTACCTAACCAAAGTCTCCTACCTAACAAGACTATTGAGAAAATGATAAGGATATAGGATCATGGCTTCAGAAGAGCATTGAGTAATAATAATAATAATAATAATAATAATAATAATAATAATAATAATAATAATAAAATTCTCAGATATAGAGTATTGAGGGTTTTTTTTTTTACTCTGTAGTGGGTGGCACAGCTATTTTTATAACTATGAGGCCAATAAAGAAATTGATTCTCTGAGAGTGTGTGATTTTTCACACAGCTAGTAAGCATCTAGGGAAGGATTAGAATACAGGTCATTTGAATTTAAGCTCAGAGTAGCTATTTTCCACCAACTGCTTTTCAGGGTAACATATCTTCATGTCTACCAAGTATTAGCTTATAGAGAGTGGAAAATAAAAGTGAGGAGCAGATTCAAGCTTTCTTAGTCCTCCACACAAAAGGCTTGTTAAATACCTCTTAGGTTATCAGGGAGAATCCCATTTTCCCAATATTACTTTCATAAAGCCTCATTAAAGTGTCAGGAAGATTATGGAATAGAATAACTCATAGAGAATTATCTTTTTGCTCTATTATTGGAAAATGCAGTTAACCAGCACAAACACAACCCAAATTGCAAACTATCCCCTCCCACAAAATTAAGTAAATTCACATGGACAATGGCATTCATTTGATTTTGGTGTCCCAATGGTGTACCTTGGACCTGTTAGGTAGTAAAAAAGAGGTGAAGAGTGATTCCTATTCACAAAAGCTTGTCTGCTACTTTAATTTAAACATCCCATTGTTGTTTTATGGGGTAACAAAACAGGCCTTGTAAAATGTCAATTGGTGAGCTAGGGGACAGATGAACGCAAGTTTCAGGATGGTAGGCCTTGACTTGAGGTGGAGAAACATATTTATTTGAATGAAATAAAATGAATATCATACAAAAAGAAAAAGAAAAGCTTTTGTCACAAAAATAAGGGAGAAATAGTGACAGATTTCTTTCTAACACCCAATATAGTACATAGTACAAGATCAGTATTTTAAAAGTATTTGGTAAATGAATGAACACTATATACCCATAAAACAAGATAAGAGATTAGAGATAGGTTTGTTACTTAAAAGCCAGATATAAATATAAGGAATTTAATGAGCTAAAAGATTTTTCAGGACACTGAGATATATAATTTGACTATTTTGGAAAAAAACTCAGATGGTATTATAGTTAATTCTCAGTGTTTTAGATATAATGGATGTATAATGGATAGAAGTAATGTTTACTTTAATTTAATTCATTAAATAGAACTACCAGCAAGCTCTGCCAGGAAGTTCAGAGGGAATCAGTGTTACTTGCTTTCCTAGTGGTATTTTGGAATCAAAGCCCTTTCTAATAAGATTCCAACCTAGCTTTGAAAGGCTTAGTTCATATCCTTTTTACTCATGTACCCTTGTAGCTCAGCTAATTTGGTCCTTTATTTGTTGCTCCATATGCATAATATTTCATTCCCCATCTCCTTTGCAAAAGCTGTCCCTAATGAATGGAATAGTCTTTCTGTTCCAGTCTCACCTTTTTATAATCTCACCTTTTATATATAAAGAATTCCCTCTACTTAAGGACTTTTGTTGATTCTCCCAGAGTTAATGGTGCCCCAAAGTTTGAATTTATTGCAAGCATATGTGTGTGTGTATATGTGTATATATATATATATTCATTCATTTACTTATAGATTCATTTGTTTATATGTAGATTCATCCAATAGAATGACTGCTTCTTGAGAACAAGGTAAATTTTCTTTCTATGTCTCCAGTATCTAGCGCAGTACACAGTAGACACTCATTAAATGTTTGTTGTATGAAATTGAAATTAGAAGTAGCAATGTATATACCATTATAGTCTGCTTTCTCCTTAGTGTAACTGAATACATAAGAATTGTATTTGTCAATTATTGCTACAGATATTTTTCTCAAAGAATCATTACAAAAGTGAAATTCCTGGATACAAAGAGGTCCATTGAAAAAGGCTTATAAATCACTCCTGAAGGATAAATAGTTGAGATTCAGGTAACACAGAAACCAATGGACAGCTGTTTTGTTTGGTACAAAAATCATCACTTTACTATTCTGCAGATCTATGTTCTCATTAGAGTGAAGAGCAATGGATTCATTCCAAATGGGTATATGTTTTCCCTTCCCTTCCCTTCCCTAATGGAAAATAGATAGATATCTTGTCTATGCATGATGATCTTTATTTTAGACTGATTTGGGGGGTTTATTGATTTAGGGGGGGTTTGAAGAAGATAATTCCCTTTCCTAATTATGTTCCACTATTTTTAGTTACAAAGGGTTGGCTTAGGTCATATAGAAGTTTTGTGATTTGCCCCAAATCACACATTTAGTATATGCAAAAAAAGTTCTTGCATCTTGCTTTTCTTGAATTCCAGACTAGCATTTCATCAACATGCTACTGTTTTCCTAAATTTTATTTTTTAAAGTAAAATTCAGTAAATTGTCATTGCTAAATTAGGAAATTGTAAAAAAAAAAAAAAGTACATTGCATAGGGACAAATAATTTATTTGTCTAAAGTTTTCATTTTTTAATGGATTTTAAAGACATTGTTTGCACAGCTGCAGTTTTTTTCTTTTCATGAAATGAGCACCAAATATGAATATTAATTAAAATATTTATTCAAGAATAAAAATATGCAAAAAGGCATATGCATAAATGAGTAAATGTGAAATGAGCTCAAAAGGATCCAAAAATTATACAATTTGAAAAGCAGTTAACAAGGTAAGATTGCCATTGATGGAATTAGACCAATTATAGACACACAAAATTTATTATTTGTCTTTGAATATTGCCTTATAAACTTGCTGCAAGATTTTATTACTATAGTTTCACTGTTATCATCTAAATAATTAGAATAATATTATTATATGTGACTAAATGCAGAATTTGAGTGTGTGGGACTAAGCCTGATAGGATTGTAGTGGAAGAGGAGAAGGAAGTTTCTTTGCTTGTATTTGAAATCTAGGAGTAGAAAAGGGAAATGATCAAGCATACTGAGAGGTAAAATGACCACTATGCACAAAATGCCCATCAAGAAAGCCTAAATCATAAATGATAAGTGGAAGCCTACCTAGAGTAGTCAATAAACTTATTTCTCCACTTTCAGGAAAATAATACATTAAGAAAGATCTCTAACAGACTTGTCTATCTTGTTTCTAAAGGTTTCCAGAGATAGTAATTAGGTGACTTCCCTTGGCAATCTATTCCAGTTTTATTGACACATTAGAAGGAATTACATGGATGGATAGAAGTTGTACAAATAATGTTCTGTCTTTCATATGTGTGAGCAGTGGTTGTGGTGTCTGGAAATTATTACTTGGAATCTTGGAATTCTTAATAAGTAATTTTGAAAAACCAGGTGGCTTTGGGTGTTGAAATGGGTTTAAAAGAAAGAAATTTCATTTCTTGAGAAAGAAGGAAGGACCCTGATTTAGGAATATAAATTCTGGATTCCAGTCCCAGCTCTGATACTATGTAACCTTGTGCATGTCATTAAACTTTATATTCCTAATTTCCTTTTTCAACAGTATAAGGAAAGTGAATACAGTTGAATTCTAAAGTATGTTTTGTTATAAAAAATAAATGCAATGGTGAAGTGTCAGTTCTTTAAAATGAATTAATCTAAAAATAAGATTAAACAGGCAAAGTAGAGAATATAAATATATTATTTTTCTGGTCATAAAATCTCTTAATAGTAGGTAGAATTTATGGAGTTAGGAAAAAAAAAGTATCCTTTGCCAATAGAGTTCTTGGTCTCCTTTTCTTCCTTCCCTTTTGACTTTAGTTTTCTTATCTGCAAAATTAAAGGGTTGTTTGAATGACTTACTCTCTATACGTTGTGTAAATGCCAATTTTTTCCTCACATTTTATAGAGTGATAAAATTTAAAGTTAGAAGGGGCTTTAAAGTACTGTTATTTTACTCTCACATTATACAGATGAGGAAACTGAGACCTGAGTTTTAATCCTGCTACTTTATCTCTATAGCTAAAATTTATTCCCTTTAAACATTATTAATCCTTAAAGTTTATGAAGCATATATTATTCTCCCATTCATTAAAACTAGGTTTGTTTCCTCACGAATAGAATTAATTTTATCTATTTTAAATCACATTACAGAACTGGAGGCAGGATAACATTTATTTGAATTATAAACTATCTGTTCTGTTGATTTCTAACTAAAAACAATGATTTACTAAGGTATCGTCACCTTGGGCTGCTCTTCCTGTGATAATGGTGAAAGCTTAGTGCTGAATCATTGCTAGTGTCTTACTTAATTCTCTTTGTGACCATAGCAATTAATGAAAACATACCTGTATGGTCAAATCTAACTGGCCCTCATGAGGGTTCATGACCTGGTCATCATTAGCACTACTAATTTAACTACTTAACTAAATGGCAAGATTCTTCTATTCTTGCATGATTTTCCTGTAGTAGTTTATGAAAGTAAAATAGGAATATCTGTTTAAAACAAGCAAACAACAACAATAACAACTAAGCAAATCTAGTAAAATTTATCATTAAAGACTTTTTTTTCTTATTAGCAAAGAATTGTGTTTTAACTAATCACTTACGCTTTCAAATTTATAGTATGTTACTGGAACAAACACAACCACAAAATTGGGAATTCAATTTAATTCAACAAAAATTTATTAAAAATGTCCATAACATAAATATCAGAAAATAAGTTTTGCAAAATGATAAGGAATAAATATAGCACTAAAGAAGAAATATGAAGAAGATATTCTCATCCCACCCTTAATGATATAGGTCAGTTTTGGAAAGGAAGGCTGAAATTGAGAAGTCAAATTTATTTTTAATCTTATTTTATGCTTTCCCCAGGCAACTAAGCCTCAAATTTTTTTACTGCATAGTACCTTTCAAAACTGTGGCAGTACCCCATCATTCCCTCTTCTTTCCCCCTCCCCCTTTCCCCCTCTCCCTCCCTCTTCCTTCTCTCTTTCTCCCCCTCTCCCTCCCTCTCTTCCTCCCCCTTTCCCTGGCCCTTTCCCTCCCCCTCTTCCCCCCCTCTCCCCCTCTCTTCCTTGTCCTTCCCCCCCACCTCTCTCTCTCTCTCTCTCTCTCTCTCTCACACACACACACACACATACACACACAGACACAAATGGTATTCTAGAATTGTCATGGTGTTCAAAAAGATAACTACATTTTTTCTTTCATTGCAATAGAGAGGATGCTTACAGAGAGCTGAGGAAGAAAAGGATAAAAATATCTATGAGAAAGTTTATGAGAAGTTAAAGCCTCGATCAATGTAGTTGATTGGTTACAGACAAGTTGAGTGAACTACTTTGGAAGAGAGTAGGGATGAGACTTTGAATTACTGACCCCTTCAAATAACTATGGGGAATCCTGGAAATCTAGGGTTCTGGACTGTAACAAGACTTCTCTAGGATCTCTCAAAGTTCCTAACCCCAACTTTCTACAACAGGGAACAGTGTTTCTTAAATATACTGTAAAACCATTATCATATAAGTAAAAATAGATAAATATGATTTAGATATGTATGAATCAGATTTCAAAAAAAAAAAAAAAGAAATGAATCAAGAAGAAAAAAAAAGCAGGAGAGTGCAGTCTAACAGAACTAATTCTAAGTTGTATTTTCTAGGTTAGAACATTAGCCTTTCAAAAACAAGATGTCAGGTCATTAATCATGAATGAGGAACTTTGGCAGCTAAATGTCAAGGTGAAAGAGGCAGCCATAACAATTGTTATACTTTGATATTCCCTGAAAAGTTGTAAAGTGATTATTGTATCACCACTAAGAATTTCTGAATCCAAGTTAAAAAGGGAAAAATCCTAGCCACATTCTTAGTACCATTTGTCTTGAAAGGAAAAATAGCATCTTGTCTCCACAGCTTATCCCTCATGATTGAACTCTTCCCAAAACAAGACACTCAACATCAGCTATTTGGTCTCACTTCTACCAGTACTGTAATGATCTCTTCTTTATAGTTTGTGTTCATTGTAAAATGTGTGTAAGCCAAGAGAAAGGAGTTGGTAATCTGGGCAACCACAGCTGTGATGAGACTTCTTCAGTGTTATCTTCCAAATTAAATATCTGGCTCCGCTTCTTCAGATACGATATCTCATATTGTCACTGTTGCACTGGCAGAGGAGTAGGGCTCCTACAGAGAAGGATAAGCATATCAGATAGCAATTGAGGGAGGGAGGAAAGGGTAAAATCCTCAGAGTGGAGTATGCATCACCATCTCCCTGTGGCATTTTCCACTCACTATTCATCTCAATCATTTATATGAAGCCCCTGCAACACTTGGATGGGGCCTGGAATTCAGCACAAACTTAACCAGGGAAAAAAGGACTCCATTTAAGGTAAAGCTTTTCTTAAACAATCAGCCATTGACTGGACTGCTGAAGAAGACAAATGATTTTCATTCATTTTGGATGCAAAAGATTTAAGGACTTTGGAAGAAATATTTCCCTTTACTGCACCATTTAAATAAACCAATCTATCAGATTGTTGGCTTGGATCCCTTTGGGTTCATCAGATGTGCAGCCAAAATTGACAATTATATCTTTCTTATTTTCTTCTTGCTTTTGGATAATAATTAACACTTTCTCTCCTATCCCTGTAAAGAAAAACTTTTATTTATCATTGCGATATATAACATAATAACCTTTATTTGTAGCTCTTTTATTAAAATTTTTATTTTTATAGTTAAATTTTTATATTTTTTATTTTTATATTTATATTTTTTATTAAAAATAGGAACATCATACTTATTAAGTATAAATAAAAGCCAATTACTTGACGTAAATTAGAATTAAAACTCCTTGAAGACAGGGACTTTGTATCACTACTCCTACATCTAGAACATAGCTTAGAGTTTAATAGAATATTATTGACAGACAAATAATATTTCAATTTGACTGAGTTTAGAACAGAAATAGTGACTTTGTTCAAAATGTGATCAGCTATCCAAGAATTTCCTGAGGGCTTCCTAATCTGAGCAAATTATTTAGGTTTTTATCAGTTTTTAACAATAAACTAATAAATAAGTAGTGATGATCTACCATGTACAAATGACTATGAAACTATGAAACATGTTGTTTGCTCAGAAAGCTTGCTGTTAGATTAGAGAGAAGAAAAGATCATATGCAGCACTATTAGAGAACAATTATGTAATCAATGATACTGCATAAATTATGAGAGCCATAAGTACTTGGAGGGGGAAAAAGAGGCTCAATTAGGATGTATTAATTGGATTGGGCTACAAGAAAACTTCAAGGAATAGCTAGGATTTCTGTGGGTATTTGAAAGTTGGTTAGCATTTGAAGCATGAAAAGACATAAGAAAGGTAGTTAAAGAATGGCACATGGATGAGTATGAACAGTGAGAAAAATCTAGGCCATCAAAATTTGAGTTTATAGAACTATATCAAAGAATTGATGCTTATAAGTAGGTGGGAGTATAGAATGCTTTATTTATTTATTTTTAATGCACATCACTTTATGAATCATATTGGAAAATAAAAATCAGAACAAAAAGGAAAAATCATGAGAGGGAAAAAAAACAACAGAAAAAAGAAGTGAACATAATGTTTTCTATCCAAAATCTATTGGGATTGCCTATGATCACTGAAACACCACATCTTTCATAGATGATCATCACACATTCTTGCTGTTATTTTATACAGTGTATTCCTGGCTTTGCTCGTTTTGCTTAGCATTAGTTCATGTAAATCTTTTTTACCCCAGGAAATTTATTTACCTTTAATGCATATTGCTTTATGAAATATGTTGGGAGATAAAAATCAGAGCAAAAAGGAAAAACCATGGGAGAGAGATTTTTAAAAAAAACATTAAAATTAACATAAGATGCTCAGCATCAGTTTGTGTAAATCTTTCCAGACCTTTCCAAAATCAGCTTGTTCATCATTTTTATATAATAATAATATTCCATTACCTTCATATACAACAACTTGTTCAGGCAATCCCAAATTGAGGGGTAGCCTTCTGCCAGGAGAAAAATAACCCAAACTATTTGAAAACTTAAAATTATTGTTTATCTCCAGAAAGTTACAGACAACTCTAAAAAATGAAATTCATTTTGGAGGAACCAAAGAAATAATGAAAAGAAGTTATGAATGAAGTTGATATTACAATGCCAGAATTCATGTATCTTATAAAATAATGTTCATTCAAACTTTTACTGGTCAAAATATGAAGAGTTTGACAGAAAAAAAGGTGAACTGGCATCGCATATTATATTCCAAATATAAAAGTTCAAATCTTAAACATATTGGAGGAAAATGGGAGAAGGTACATTTCGCGAGTTTGATGGGGGTGAAGTGAGATTCATAAACAAATAAGCGATAGATGACATCATAAAAGACAACATAAAAGTTTCTGTAGTATAACATGAAAAGCATTCACATAAACAAAATCAATAAAGATATGTAAGAAGAAAAAAAAGTATGAAATAAGAAAACTATTTGAATCAAATATCACTGGTAAAGGCTTGTATCCAAAATATTGTAGAGAACTGACAACAATAGGAGATTTTCCCTAATAAATAAGTATTTTTAAAAATTCCTTTGACTTGGAAATTCCACCATTGTGAATCCATCTCAAGAAAAGACAGTAACAAACTTGCAGAATGTTCTTAGAAGCCCTTTTAAAAAATATATATAAAAGGGCTAGTGCCCATTAATTGGGGAATGACCAGGAAATTAAAAAAAAAAAACAACTCTGATATGTGAACTTAATGAAATATAATTATATGAGAGTTGAAGTTGATGAGTGTGCCCTACCCTTGAATATCATTGTGTCTATACTTTTAACCTCATGACTTACAGCTTTTCTGTTAGGCAATCTTTTAAGTTTAGAAGAAATATATTTTAAAATGTCAAACCTACTGTTGAAGACAGTTGAGAAGTGCTCTATTTAATACCAGTTTCTGTATGAAGAGAGACAAATGATTTAAAATTGTACAAAGTTGAGATATATGATAGCATGGTGTACTGAATTCTTTCCCTAAAGGTGATAAACCATCTCATAATCTCAAAAGAGGGGGAATGTCCAGTTGCAAATGATATTATTTGGTAGATTCATGCATTATCAGTCCAGGGACTGGGACAGACTATATCTAATGTCTTCTCCAATTTTGAGATTCCATTATGTACAATCTAGCATTCTCCCTCTTGTCAAAATATATATTTATCTATCTTATCCTATTCCTGTAGGAAGACTTTTTCAAAAATAATTAATAGTGACATATATGTTGTTTTTAATAGGGTTCCATAAAAAGAAGGGCTGTTTTTTTATAATAAAAAATAAAATATTTTAAAAATAAAAAAGGGGAGAATAGGAGGATTTTAAAAAGCTTCAGTCAAAATTTTAAGAATCATAGTATCAGAAAGACTTGTATACTAGGACATTTTTCAAATGAAAAGCAAAGGGGTTTTCTCTTTCTCACTCACTCAAGATCATCCAGGTAGCAAGAAACAGTCAGGATTGAATCAAAGATCCTCTGATATCAAAGCTAGTATTGCTTACACTACAATATTTATACTTATATTACATACATTTGGAATGAAAACTAAATTTAGATAACTCATGATACTAAATAACTCATGCCTACTCTCATTACATAAAAGTAAGTGAAAAAATGACCTTTCACATATCAAAACTTCTTTTTCAATACAGGAAGTTTTCACAAAATATCTCTGTTAAGGAAAAAAAAAATCTGACCTAAGAATTATTTCTTTTTACCTTTAATGTTTTAAGATTTAAAAGGAAGAAAATGAAATGTATTCTTGCTTTGCATGCCATATTAATATCAAATGATGCTGATTTATTATAAGTATTGTAGGGATGGATTAAATAATACTTGTCATTTGGGATTATTTTTAGTCAAGCAAGTAAGTTTTTTAGGCACTTATCATGTGTTAGGTATCAAATTAAGTTCTAAAGATACAAAGATAGATGTGAAAATAATCTCTAACCTCAACAAACATATTCCAATGGGAGAGATACAATGTTTATATATATATATATATATATATATATATATATATATATATATATATAATTTTATACAAAACATACAGATATATACCAAAACACATGTAAAACATATATAATGTATTCTTGGTTCTAATGGTATGGCTTAGAAGGAAACAATTCTTAGCTACATTCTGTGACTTGTGTAGAAGAAAAACTGGTAATAGGATTTTTTTCCCACTGAGGAAGGAATCACAGATATCATTTAGAGATTTCCCTTCAGAGTATAATTGGGTTGAGAAAGTATCTAAATTCTCTGCTTCCTTTACCCTTGTTCCCAGCTTTCAGTATTTTTACTCAGGGACCTTGAGAAGAATCCAGGAGGAGAGTCTTCCTTGGAGAGTTTTCCTATAGCGGAAAAATCGGGACAAAAAGAGACAATAATATTTTAAAACTATCTAGGGTTTCTGAACTACAGACCCTTCTAATAACAAGTTCATAGATCAATTAAACAATGGCTCAGAAATACAGATTTCAAGACACTTGTGACTTCAGATACAATGTAAACTCCTGGAAAGAAGGGATTAGTTAATTCTTTTTATTTGATTTCTAGCATCTGAGTCTGCCTGACATACATTAGACATTTAATCAGTTTTTGTTGATTAACTAGTTAATGAGATATGGTAAGGCAATGCCATATGAAATCATGGGAAAGAGAGACATATAGGCCTGTCATGAACTAAGAACCCTCAGAAAAGACAAATTATTCCTCGGGTTTATAAAGCCATTCTAGGGAATGCTGATCAGTTCAGGTAGCACTTGAAAACTTCATTTTCATCTCAAGGTTTTCCCTTTCTTTGACCTAAGCAACTTGCCTAATGAATAAAGCAGGTATAGTATCAGAAAAAATCAAACTGGGATCCTGGAAACATTGGGACTTTCTGGCACTTGGAAAATATGCTTCTTTTAAATGGTAGACTTAAGTCCTTTCCATTGTCAGTAAAGAATCAAGCTATATTGATAATTACCTAAGCTCTTAGTTTCTAATATAACTATATGAAACTGATTTGCATTGCTATTGTCTTGTAATAATAATGCTATTGTAAGACCTATGATTTTTATTTAAGATAAGAACTGGATCTTTGAAGAAGTGGGAGACTGCTAATATAGAATATGAATTATACTATTAAGTTGCTGTATTAGTTTAGTTAAACTCTTTTTCTCTTTCACACACACACACACACACACACACACACACACACACACACACACAGAGTTGCATGTTGCTCCACTCATTTGATTATAAGTTCCATGAAGGAAAGGGATGTCTTCTATTTTGCCTCTTTTTGTATTTACAAAATTTACACAGTACCTAGCACATAGTAGGTATTTAATAAATGTTCATTTATATATGTATATGTATATATATATAAATTTTATATGTGTATATGTATATGTATAGATAAATATAAAAATAGAGACATATGTGTTAATGTGTATTTATGATTTTTTTTTCCTTTTTGAAGGATAATGTATTTCCTTCCTTATACTTTCCCTGGTAGTTATATTTTTTTAACCTTTGTTGTGTTATCTAGGGTGCTTTCAAACAAATGAGATGATCAGATTTAATTTTCTTCATAAGGATGCTTCACATGCTTCTTTCTTTTTAAATGACCATCTTTTTTTGTTGATCATTAGTCTAAAGTTTATAAAATATGTCATCTTCATTTGCATCTTGACAACCTTGGGCACACATTTCATTTTCCACTGAATTTTTTGAGGTGCAGAATAGTTTTATATTATTCAAATTTCCTTTCATTTATACTTGAAAGTCTTTCTTATGTTGAGGAAGATAGAGAGAATAAGATTTTACTTTTCTTTATATAGAATGGAAGGATAAAGCCATGAGCAAAGTGGGCTAGCAAAGATTGAATCAGCATCAAGGAAATAGGTGAATGGATTTAAATATGTTTACATGAGTTTTGTTTTGTTTTAAGAGCTTGATTATTGGTAGGTACGAGGTGCTGAATGAACATGTTGAATATTAGGTTTTAGCTATTACTGTTTTTAACTATTACATTAAGATTTTTTTATTTCTTATAGCTATAATCACTTTGTTTCATGCACATGACTCATTATTTAAGTCATGAGATTCAAAAGAGAAGTCATAAGAATCAGAAAATTTGGTTATTACTATACTTTGTTGGTCATATGACCATGATAACAATAATATTTATTTTAATAAAATATTTTTAAAATTGTTTTCTCATTCTTGGTATCAGAAATTTAGCTCTTTTTCCCTCCTCTTTTTTTTTTCCCTTATAATGAGTTCTGTTTCTCACCTTTTAAATTTGTTGTTACTTTCAAAAAATTTTATTTAATGCATTTCATGGTATTTTAAGATGGTAGATTAAACATATTTTAGTTTTGATTTCTCAGTCTTCTTGCTAGAAGTCATCAATATTTATTTTCTAGGTAGAAAAAGTTTAATAAAGAGAAATAACACAAAATTCATTTTTTCGTGAAAAAACAAAAATTTCTTATGTGTTTTTAACAATAAAATTTGTTATATCTCTCTGTTGAACGCCTTATTTAAATGACTACTTAATTGAATGTCTATTCAAATGAGGCAATTAACTTAGTTTTCATCTTAAAATTTGTATTTATCTTTTTAATTGGCACAAAATATATGTTCAATAAATATTTATTGATTGATTAATCTTACACTTTGAAAACAGCACCTGAAACTTGAAAATGGTAAAAGACATGCAACAATCTCTGAACAGCTCTCTTTTTCTCTTTCTTTCATAAACACAAATTAGCATATCTGTCTCTATCTTTATATTTATCTAAAATGCATAAAATTTTGAAGATCAATCTATAAGTCACACACGAATATTTGAACAGATACAATTGCAAAGTATTTCCTAAAGAAATAAAGAATATTTTTCAGCTGGAAGATTATTTAGTGTTCATGGCTTGTCCATGCTGTTATATGAAAATGACAACTTCATTTGCATATGATACAAGAAAAATATTAATGAAATATGGTGCTCAATAAAATAATAAAGTTTTATTTATCTCAATAAAATAATGAAACACTGTGACCCATCAATCCACTTCACATTTGTTAAAAAAAATAAAATAAAGAAGTAAATCAATGAAACAGCTAGACAGAGAAGACAAGGAAAAAAATGATAATCAATAAATCTGTGTTCAAGAAATTCTAATACAAATTAATTAAGAAAGAACTCTCTATTTGCTAATAACTGCTAGGGACCCTAGAAGACTGGTAGAAATTAGTTTTACAACATCTTACACCAAATTACTGAATAAATTCAAAATGCAGATGTGACTGATATTAAAGATCATATCATAAAAAAGATAATGAGACCAAATAGCTTTCACAAATAGAGGGAATAGTTATAGGGTTAAGCAAACAAGAGATAGGCAATCACAAAAGATAAAACCAATAATTCTCAACATGAAATTGAAAGTTCCTATAGAAAATAATTCCATGCTATCCAAGAAAAATCAGATAATCAATTCTCCTTGTGGCTCTCCTGCCTACTTCACTCCTCCACTAAGACCAAGGCTGGTCCCAAGATCCTCCAAAGAGCTAGCCTGCACATTACATTTTGGTGCCCAACACGGGGCACTGAAAGAAGCACACTACATTTTGAAGCTCTGGACATAAGGACTTACACTCAGCAATTTGGCTGATGCAATTGTAAGTTCAGTGAAGATGTCCCTGGGACCCAGAAATAGGGTGAGCAAACTAGTCACTTTTGTTTTTCAGCTGAAATGGGGCAAATACTAAGAAAGGAGGCTTCCCCACTCCAAGGGAAATGTATGACAAGCATAGTTAGGTTAATAAAGAAGCAAGATTTGTTAGTAACTTGGAAGTAGATCACTGGACTCTTAGAAATATATAGACTGCACATCTTCTTGGTTCTCCAAGAAAAGAAAAATTAGAGCTAGATAAGTGGAAACTAGTGGGAGAGCTACTATTTGAATATTATGAAGATAATGGTCCTGATTCAATTCCTGAAGAAACATTCTGTAGATAAACATAATACAATTGGCTTTAAGGAATCCCACAAGTTTTAAAATAAGGAAAAAAGAGAAAGAGCAGGAGGGGGATGGTACTGATAAAGCAACTGAAAAGCATAAAGAATTGGATAGGAAAAGAATTAAGTACAATGCTGATGAAAGTAAGGAGTGTATTGCTTCTCAGCAGGGGCCTTTAGGACATTCCCCATCTCTTGACCTTCCCCCCATAATGTTGCCTTCATGGGTGGAGAGAGGCAGAGGAGTGGGTGGGGCAGTGACACCATTAGCACCCATGCAACAGTTTTGCTCATAATTTATGACCTGATTACAAAAGGCATTGGTTAAAGCAAAAGAGGAAAAACAGGATACATCTGATTTGAAAATAGAAGTATACCCTGTGATTGAAGAGTTTGACTCTTTAAGTCAAAAAAGAAGGAAATACACCCTTTATAATCTGGAAATTATCAAAGATCTGAAAAAGGTACTTTTTATGGGTCTGCATTTTCTTATATTAAGATGGTATTAAAGAATTTGGCTTATGAAATTTTAACCCCTAGTGATTGGAAATCACTATAAACATAAGATATGTTTAGAACCTGGACAAAACTTGTTATGGCTTTCAGAGTATAGTAAATTATGCAGAATCCAAGCCCAATGAAATAGGCAGATTGGAGTTAATGTACCAGTCACACTTGATTCAACTAGCAGGTCTCAGTCCTTATGCAGACACTTTAGCTCAGATTAATTACCCTGGACCAGCATATGAGCAAATTGCTTCTGCTGCTATCAAAGCATGGGCCACCCCCAGACCAGATAGAGGGAAAACCTTCATAAAAATAGCACAATGTCCAAATGAACCCTTTGCTGATTTTGTCAGATGTTTGTAGACAGCTATTATATGAAATATTGGTGAAAATGCAGCAACATAAATAATGATAAGACAACTTGCTAGAGAAAATTTCAATGAGGTTTGTGGAAGAAGTATAATTGGATTACACAAATATTCTCCTTTAGAGGAGACTATAAGATGCTGTGCCACAGTGGGCACAAATACCTTTTATACCCAGGCTACAATGCAAACTTTTCAAGATGGGAACATGGAAAAACAGGGTCCCTTTTGTCAAGGGACTTCCAGAGAGACTTGTCAGTTCCTTCAATGTGGTAAAGTAGGGCATTTGAAAGCTCAATGTTGGCATAAAGATAAAATGAAAAAACAGGGTGGGAGAAAAAGATTAAAAAACCTATGTCCAAAATGCAACAAAGGCTTCCGTTGGGCTTCAGAATGTACGTTGATTCAGGCAAATGGGAAGCAGGGCTTGGCTACAAGGCCCCAAGATAAAAAGACTTGGAGTATGATGGCAGCTGATATTACACCCAGAGAGTCTTTAAAAGTTCAGTACTCCACATGATCAATTGGCCAAGAAGCAACCTGATGGGGAAAAGAGACTACAATTGGAGAGAACAGAGTTGCATACATATGGGACTACTGAGATATCCCCTGAGAGGTGAAATCTGTCCCTGTCCAGTCTATAGATCCTTTGTATTCAGGCACAAGAGGTTTGACCATTTCACCTCCTGAGAGTGCTTACAAAACAATGTCTATCCATAAACTGATTTGGGTAACTGGGGAATGTGTACCTAATATCCCAGTCACTAATACAAGTAGAAAATATGTGACATCACCCAGGAGAAGTAGTAGCATCAGGTTTATTGATACATACTCCTAATAGGCAATTTGGTGATATTTACCCAGATTTTGACAGAATCCAAGGCTATTCTGGACTGCCGTTATTACAGCTGACCATTCTATGCTCACTATCCATGTAAATGACATACCATTGAAAGGGTTGGTTGAGACAGGTGCAAAGATTAAGGCAGACACCTATATGACTAGCATAGGAGAATTAATAGCAACTGAAATTAGTGCTACCCCTTTGAGATGGATATTTGAAGATGAAACATGAGTTTTTACTCCTCTTGTAGTTGAAAAAATCCCCATCAATCTAAAGGGAAGAAACATCCTACAACAGTTAGGATTACAATTGAGTACTTTGGCATTTTAGACAAGGCTGCTGTTGAAGGCCTGCCAACACTCTCGTCTGTTCCTATTCAATGGAAAATTGGTACATCAGTGTAGGTGGAACTGTGGCCCTTAACAAGTGAAAAGATTTAGGCCTATTAGATATAGTATAGGAGCAACTTGACCAAGGACACTTACAAGCTTCTCTAAGTCCTTAGAATTCCCCTGTATTTGTTGTAAAAAAGAAATATGAAAAATTGAAGATGTTGACTGATTTAAGAAAAGTAAATGAACAGATGGAAAATATGGGAACTCTTCAGCCTGGACTTCCATCTCCTACTCAATTGCCTAGAGAATGGCCTCTTTGGGTTGTAGACATTAAGGATTGTTTCTATTCTATCCCTCTAGATAAGGAGGATATGAAAAGATTTGCCTTTACAGGGAATGATAAATAACCCTACTATATGTCAAATGTGTGTTACTGCTACTTTTACTTCAGTAAGAAAAGCATTTTCAAAAGTCATGTTATTACATTACATGGATGATATCTTGGGGTGTGCCTCTGAGGAGCAAATTTTAGAAAAGTAAATGAACAGATGGAAAATTTGGGAACTCTTCAGCCTGGACTTTCATCTCCTACTCAATTGCCTAGAGAATGGCCTCTTTGGGTTGTAGACATTAAGGATTGTTTCTATTCTATCCCTCTAGATAAGGAGGATATGAAAAGATTTGCCTTTACAGGGAATGATAAATAACCCTACTATATGTCAAATGTGTGTTACTTCTACTTTTACTTCAGTAAGAAAAGCATTTTCAAAAGTCATGTTGTTACATTACATGGATAATATCTTGGGGTGTGCATCTGAGGAGCAAATTTTAGAAGCATGTCAAACAAAAGACTATGGAAACACTAAGGAACTACAAATTACACATAGCTCCAGAAAAATTCAAAGGTATGCACCTTTTCAATATTTAGGATATGAAGTATACCCTAAGGTGCTTACAGTACAAAAACTTTCTTTAAGAACAGAGAAGGTAAATACCTTAAATGACTTTCAGAAATTAATAGGAGATATCTAATGAATGCATCCAATGACAGGGTTAACTACCTATCATTTATAACCATTATATGCCATATTAAGGGGAGACACTGATTTAAACTCACCATGCCAGCTTACAAAAGAAGCTCAAGAGGCTTGAGTTGAACTGGCTTTATCCAATGTGGTCGAAAGAATTACTCAGAAACCCTTGGAAGTATCAGTTTTTGCTACAAAAAAAGGCACCCACAGCAATCCTTCATCAAGGAAACTGCATGATAGAGTGGGTGAACCTCACAGCACAACCAGAACAAAGCCTTACTTCTTACCCCATGTTTGTGGCTAGAATTTTACTAAAGGCCATTAAGAGAGTAGTAAAATTATCTAGGATAAGACCTGACAAGATTTTAAACCAATTTAAAGCAATGCACAAATTAATGTATGACATTCCAGAGTGGCAAATTTTGTTGGCGACAGCTCCAAATTTAACACATGGGTCTCCATTAAAGTTAAACCGGCTATTACATAATTGGCAATGTATTTTTGAAGAAAAGGTTTCTAAAGTTCCTCTTAAAGGAAAACTATCTTTACAAATGCATACAAACATAACATTTGTGTTGTATATTCTCATGACTTAACTATAAAGAGAATAGTCAAAACTCTTTCTCAGTCCACTCATCACAATGGATTGTATGCAATCATGCAAGCTCTTATTTATTATCCAAGAGATGTAAATGTAATATCTGATTCAGTCTATTCAGTAGGCATGTACAAAGAATTGGCACAGCCCAAATAAAATTTGTAGCTTCTGACATATATTAGGAACTTCAAGAGCAAGTGAGAAAGCATCCAGGTAAGATTTATATCTTGCATGTCACTCTCATAGTGGACTTCCAGGTATTTTTTTAATGGAAATCCAAAGGCAGATAGCCTTTTAAACATGTTAGCCAATACTCTTTTATTTCAAGCAACCCAAGAATCTCATTCTAAATATCATCAGGCTGCTTGAGCTTTACATTTGCAATTTGGGATAACAAAAGAGGAGCATAGTAAAAGCCTATACAGCTTGCCTTCCTTTCCATGCTCCTACATTCCCTCTAGGGAGGAAAGCTCCATGGCTTGAGACCCAATGAAATTTGGCAAATAGATATGTCCCATTATAAATTTTTGGTCATCTATCTTTTATCCTTGCAAAAAGGTAGACACCTTTTCAGGATTTACTTTTGCAATATGAACAGCAAAAGAGACTGCCTAAGTAATCAATGAATTCCTTGTACAAGCATTTGCAATTATGTGTGTGCCTCAAGAAATAAAAACAGATAATAAACCTGCATATACTTCTAAACATTTTACACACTTTTGTGCACAGTATCAGATTTTACACACCACTGCCATACTTTTTAATCCTCAAGGACAGGCAATAGTAGAGAGGAGAAACAGAGACATCAAGATGTTCTTCTAAAAACAAAAGAAAGGGGGAGCCACAGGCAACCTTAGAGAACTTTTAAACTTAGCTCTTTATACTACTAACTTTTTGATTTTTGATGGAGATGCACTGGCTCCAGCAGACAGGTTTTATAACCCACAAGAAGGGCAGTGTCCAGTGCAAGCAGCAACAATATCTTTAGATAATTGCCAGCTGATGTGGAAGGATCCAGAAAGTGGTGAATGGAAAGGACCAGATAGGTTAACTGCTTGGGGAGAGGGTTTGCTTGTATCTCTACAGATGGAGAAGGAATCAGATGGTTGCCAATGAGTCCTATTTGCCTTGTCCATTAGAACAAGATGGATAAGACTCTTGGAACAAAGGAAAAGACCCAAGAAACTTCTAGTGATTCCATATCTGACTACTTTTGCCACTGAAAAAGCATGGCTGGTAACCCAATGTGTATGACAATTGACTCATGAACTTCAAAAATTGTCAATGTGACTGTTGCAAAGCTTAAAAATCTGCAGGAATTATTGGATTCTGTGACACATGAAGCAATGGGCAATAGATTGGTTTTGGACTATCTCTTGGCTGCTGAAGGAGGTGTATGTGTGATTATTATTCTCCCTTCTAGGACTTATGTACATGTATAATTCTTCATGTTGATTCATGTTGTTTGTTACATCACTACTAACCTGTGTTACTATGTGCTTATGTAATACCTCCCATGATGATGAATTTATGTATACCTGTTTCAAGTAAGACCCTTCAGCTCAGAGGAAACATGCTAATAATATCTGATTTGACTCCCAATTTCCCTTTGGTGCCCACCTCCCTTCCTGAGAAGTCAGGGAGTACATGACCACCCGTGTTCTAAAACAAAAGAAAGCAGGTGATGTAGAGGAATTGCTGATATTGGGGAACTCTGAGAAAAGGATACTTGAAACAAAGATACTTACAACAGGGTATTAATTCACTGTAATTGATGAGATGATGGATTTCTAGTTTATATATACTTAGTACTTAGTATGGTGATGTAATGGTTCTCTAGTTCACACATACTTAGTGTGCTGTAATGATGTAATTACCCTTAAGTTTTTAAGGGCTGAGAGAACTGGAAATTAGACATTCCATCTTTGACCATCCTCCTGGTGGCTCTCCTGTGTACTTCACTCCTCCACTAAGACCAAGGCTGGTCCCAAGATCCTCCAGAGAGCTAGCCGGGACATTACACAGGGGTAGCAACTAGCATCTTAGACAAAACAAAAGCAAAATAGAGCTAATTAAAGGAAAATCAGAGAAAGTGTTTCTCCAAAATGTACCAAAGACAATGTAGAATCAGCAAACATTTCTATATCAGTTTTCTCTGATAAAATCTTTGGTTCTCAAATATGTAAGGAACTGCATCAAATTTGTAAAAATAAGAACCATTCACCAATTGAATGTTCAGAATGTATAAACAAGCAATTTTCAGAAGAAATCGAAGTTACTTATTTTTTTTAAATGGAAAAAAATGTTTAAATCACTACTGATCTTAGAAATACAAATTAAAACAATGCTGAAGGGACACCTTATACTTATCAGAAATGAAAAATGTTGAAAGGAATAACAAAAAATAAGTACACTAATAAATTATTGGTGGAGTTATGGATTTGTCAAAATATTTTAGAGAACAATTTTGGAGCTATATTCAAAGGACTATAAAACTATGCAAACCCTTTGACCCAGTGATGTCAGTACAAAGGCTGTACCTCAATGAGTAATGAAAGAGAAAGGAAAATAACTGTTTCTGTAGTGGCAAAAAATTAGAAATTGAAGGAATGCTCACTTTGGCTGGAAGGGCTAAATAAGTTGTGACATATTGATAAAGAGGAATTGTTTCAGAAAAAAATGATATGATAAAACTTATATGAACTGATCCAGTAAAGTGAGAAACACTGGGAAATCATAATGTATAGTAACAATAATGTAACAATAATTAACTGTGAAAGACTTGGCTATTCTTATCAATACAATGATGTGAGACAATTCCAAATCATTTATAATAAAAAAAAATGTTATCCACTGATAAACTCTGAATAGAAAAAGAAATATAATTTTCTTGCTTTATTTTTGTGATATGGCTAACATGAGAATATGTTTCACATGATTTTGCCTATATTAATTTATTACTACAATTTTGTTTGCCTAATTTTTAATAGTTGGGGGAGATTTACAGGGGAGGAAGAGAATTTGGAACACAATTTTTTTTATTATTATAGCTTTATATTGACAAAAGATATGCAGGAGTAATTTTTCAATTTGACCCTTGCAAACACTTCTGTTCCAACTTTGCCCCTCTTTCTCTCCACCCCCTCTACTACATAGCAGGTAGTCCCAAACATGTTAAAGTTCAAGTATACTAGATACAATATATGTGTACACATTTATACAGTTCCCTTGTTGTACAAGAAAAATTGGATTTAAAAAGGTAAAAATAACCTGGGAATAAAAACAAAAATGCAATCAAACAACAAGAAAAAGAGTACAAATGCTATGTTGTGGTCCACATTCATTTCCCAGTGTTATTTCACGGGTGTAGCTGGTTCTGTTCATCACTGATCAATTGGAATTGAATTGGATCTTCTCATTGCCAAGATAGCCACTTCCATCAGAATTGATCCTCATATACTATTGTTGTTGAAGTATATAATGATCTTCTGGTTCTGCTCATTTCACTTAGCATCAGTTCATGTAAGCCTCTCCAAGCCTCTCTGTATTCATCCTGCTGGTCATTTCTTACAGAACAATAATATTCCATAACATTCATATACCAGAATTTATGACATTCTCAAATTGATGGGTATCCATTAATTTCCAGTTTCTAGCCACTATGAAAAGGACTTGCACAAAGATTTTTGCACATACAGGTTCCTTTCCCTTTAGTATCTCTTTGGGATATAAGCCCAGTAAGTAACACTTCTGGATCAAAGGGCATACACAGTTTGATAACTTTTTGAATATAGTTCCAAATTGCTTTCTGGAATGGTTGAATCTATTCACAACTCCACCAACAATGTATCAGTGTCCCAGTTTTTCCACATCACCTCTAACATTCGTCATTATCTTTTCCTGTCATCTTAGCCAATCTGACAGGTATGTAGTGGTATCTCAGAGTTGTCTTACTTTGCATTCCTCTGATCAATAATGATTTGGAGTATCTTTATATAAGATAGAAATACTTTCAATTTCATCATCTGAAAATTGTCTGTTTATATCCTTTGACCATTTATCAATTGGAGAATGGCTTGATTTCTTATAAATCAGAGTGGATTTTCTATATATTTTGGAAATGAGGCCTTTATCAAAAGCTTTAAATGTAAAACTGTTTTCCCAATTTACTGCTTCCCTTATAATTTTATCTGCATTAGTTTTATTTGTACAAAAGCTTTTTAATTTGACATAATCAAAATTTTCTATTTTGTGATCAATAATGATCTCTAGTTCTTCTTTGGTCACAAATTCCTTCCTCCTCCACAGATCTGAAAAGTAAACTATCCTATGTTCTTTGAATTTGTTTATAATCTAATTCTTTATGCCTAATCATGAACCAATTTTGATGTTATCTTTGTGTACAGTTTTAAGTGTGGCTTCATGCCTAGTTTCTGCCATACCAATTTCCAATTTTCCCAGCAGTTTTTGTCAAATAGTGAATTCTTATCTTAAAAGTTTGGGGTCAAACACTAGATTGCTATAGTTATTGACTATTTTTTCCTGGGAACCTAACTTAGTCCACTGCTTGACTAACCTATTTCTTAGCCGATACTAAATGGTTTTGGTTGACTACTGCTTTATAATATAGTTTCAAGTCAGGTACAACTAGGCCACCTTAATTTGATTTTTTTTCATTAGTTCCCTTGAAATTCTTGACCTTTTGTTCTTTCAGATGAATTTCGTTGTTATTTTTTCTAGGTCATTAAAATAGTTTCTTGGGAGTCTGATTGGTATAGAACTAAATAAATAGATTAGTTCAAATAGTATTGTCATCTTTATTGTATTTGCTTGACCTATACAAGAGAACTTAATATTTTTCCAATTGTTTAGATCTGATTGTATTTGTGTGGAAAGTGTTTTGGAGTTTTGTTCATTTGGTTCTTGACTTTCCTTTGGCAGATAGATTCCCAACTATTTTATACTATTGACACTTATTTTAAATGGAATTTCTCTTTGTATTTCTTGTTGTTGGATTTTGTTAGTGATGTATAAAAATACTGAGGATTTATATAGATTGATTTTGCATCCTGCAACTTTGCTAAAGTTGTGGATTATTTCTAAAAGCTTTTTAATAGAATATTAGGGGTTCTCTAAGTATACCATCATATCATTTGCAAAGAGTGATAATTTAGTTTCCACATTACTTACTCAAGTGTCTTTAATCTCTTTTTCATCTCTTATTGCTGAAGCCAGCATTTTTAATTCAATATTGAATAGTAATGGTGATAGTAGGTAACCTTGTTTCACTCCTTATTTTATTGGGAATGGTTCCAGTTTATCACCATTCCATATGATACTTACTGATGGTTTTAAAGAGATATTATTGACTATTTTAAGGAAAAGTCCATTTATTTCTATACTCTTTAGTCTTTTTAATAGGAATGGATGTTGGATTTTACCAAATGCTTTTTCTGCATCTATTGAGATGATAATTTTTTGTTAATTTGATTATTTATATAGTCAATTATGTTAATAGTTCTCCTAATATTGAACCAGCCCTGCATGGAACTCAAAAAGAATGTTTAAAAATAAATATGTAATAAGTTAAAACAACAACTACAATTTGGCCTAGAAGGTCAAAGACTTCATTAGGCAGCGAAAAATACTAGAAGAAAGTTGAGTGACTAAAGTAATATTTTAGAAAATTTAAATGACTTTCTAACTAAAGCAACTAATTTAAAATACATGTTAAAGGACAGATCATTTCATTACTGGACCATCTGATAACTTCTCAGCTACCAAAAATCTATTTAGATAGAGCATTTCAAAAAATCTCAAATGAAAATTGTTGAGTCCTATTGGGACATGAGACCAAAATAAAAATAAAAATAAAAAAGTTTATCAGTCATTTCCTGAAATGAAAACAATAAAGAAAACAACCAAAATTTATAGCATCCAGATTTAAAAATACTGTGTGGATGAAAATTTCAAGTAGTAAAGAATTAAAATCAGAATCATATAGAACTTGGCACCACCATTATAAAGGAGAGGTAAGCTTGAAAAATGATATTAAAAAAATATATAGTTAAAAGCAAGAATACTTTCCTTGGAAAAGCTGAGCCTAATGTTGCAGGAGTGAAAATGGATGTTTAGGGAAATAAACTTGCAAGTATTTCTTATGAAAAGATTGAAGTTACAGAAGTAGATGAATTCCCAAAAAGAATGATTATTAATACTGAATCATTTGAAGGATTGTATGAGGATTAAGTTTAATATACTAATGTAAGGAGAAGAAACAAGTATTTCTCCTCAGAAATCTAAAGACTCTAAGGGACATAGTGGGGATGAAATAGGCAAAAGAAGCAGAAGGACTTTTGTAATATTTTGATGATCTCAAGAGGAAAAAACAAAAATGAAGGAAAGTGGAATACACTATGGAAAAAAATAGTGAAAAAAGAAATAGAACATGCTCTATCACCTAATTGGGATTCACGAAGAAAAAAGAACCTATATAATAACAGAGGAAGAACTTGGGGTGCATGTACCTCATTTCTATCTGATGTTTACAAAGAAAGGTTGTACATATACACATTAAGAACTTGATATATAAATACATTGTCCTTAGATTAAGAGATATATTAATTTGAGGAAGGGATTAGCCAAAACATTTTTTTTCCTTCAAAAGATGAAACATAAAGGAATGAAAGGAAAAATTAAAGTATTAAGCACCTATATTCAGGTTCTGGACAAGAAAAAGATAAAAGCTACTGAAATTGAAGCAATTTTGTTCCAATTTAAATCACTTATATTAAATATACTCTTTCTAGAAATTCTCTTTTCCTTTCCAAAAATTGGGGTGTACATAAAATATTAAAAGAATAATGATGGAGTGAAATATCAAATTAAAAGTAATAACAAAACATGGATGGAATTAACTCCAATATGAAAAGGAGGTATAGTACCAGCCAGATTAGACTGGGAAGTAGAAACAAGCATATTGTTACTTATAAGAAACAAACTTTAAACAGAAGAATTTATGCATTATTCAAATTAGGGTTTGAAGCAAAAATTATGATTCGGGTGAAATAAGAAAAAAAAAAACAAAACCCATACACCTACACACAAAAACAACAACCTAAAAATCCCAATAAAAACAATGGTAGCAACCATGCTGCCAGATAAGGCACCCACAAAACTAGACTTGATAATAAGAAATAAACAGGGAAATTACATTCAGTTTGAGCAATTAGCATACTATCTGGTTCATGGTAGAAGCTTAATTGCTTGTTTTCTTACTTTTCTTTAAACAATATCAGGAAAGTAGTTAAGAATTTGTAAAAAGCATAAAATATCAAGTATGGGAGTTTATTGATCCTCTTTGGAGATTCCCTGGAGTGACTGGAATAGTTAAGTGACATTGCCAGCATAAGTAACTCAGACTGATACTTTTCTCAAATAATTTTATTAAACCATGTTCCCCGAAGAATCAGGCCTGTACTTTCTTTTTATTTTTTATCTTATTTTCTTTCTTTTTTTTTCTTCTTCCTCCTCCTCCTCCTTCTTTTTCTTCTTCACATGTCCCCTTTTGCTCTCTTTAGCATAGTTACTTTTATTTTGTTTGCTTTTATTTTTACATATCTTTTCTCATTTAGGGTTTTAGTCTTTGTGAACTAAATCTTACATGTTTTTGCTACTTTTTGTATCTTTTTAATATAAGCATATTGCATCAAACATGTGGACAATACACAATATTACAATATCTAATTCAGTGGTACTATGAGGGTAAGGACTGTGTCTGGAAGGGATAAGCTGTACAGGAAAGGGAAAGGGAGATAAGAAGTATGAGGTCCCCAGAGACTGGAGATCCCTGACTTTCCACTTTAGTTCTTTAGTCCTAGATCCATCAGGAATAGGAACATGGAGGGTCATGCCTGCAAATTTCTCATTTAACTCAGGAATAACCTTGGCCATAGCTTAAGTAGCAAGAGGGGAAGGGATTACATTTTGGTCAAGGCATCCTAGGTGGTCCAGTGAATAGTGGGTTCAGAAAGACTCATCTTCATGAGTTTAAATCTGACCTTAGAAACTTACCAACTGTGATCATGAGCAAGTTGCTTTACCTTGTTTACCTCAGTTTCCTCATCTGTAAAATGAGTGGGAGAAGGAAATGGCAAGCAACTCCATTAGCTTTGCCAAGCAATCCCCAAATGGAGTCACAAAGAGTTGGACATAAATGAATAACAAATACTCCAAGTGGGAGAAATTGAAGGATTGAACTCACAAAGGTAAGAGTAAGCATGGCCTAAAGAGTGGAGGCAACTGAACAGAAGGAAGCCAATATGACTAGAAGAGAAGATTAATGTTAGGGAGTTATGGTTAAGCTGATATAAAAGAAAGAATATTAGTTTTGGAGTAAGCTAATGTGGTTTGAATTCTGTCTCTGCTATAAATTGCACACATGATTGTAGGTAAATCACTTGATGTCTCTGTGCCTCAGTTTTGAATGTTAATACACCATTTACCTGACTTTTTTTTTTTTTTTTTTTTTTTTTTTTTTGGTCAGGAAATCATTTTGGAACCTCAATGCATTATAGGAATAGGAATTTTTACTCAATATTTGAATGACAAATTTAATTTAATCACCATCAGGGTGTCATTGAGGCTTCTAGATATTAATTTAATCACATCAGGGTGTCATTGGAGCTTCTAGATACACAGATATAACCCTATGATAATCAGTAATATGTGAACAGTACCATTTTCAGTAGCATTATTCTTTAAATGTTCTCAATTCTGTGTGTGTGTGTGTGTGTGTGTGTGTGTAAAGCAAAGCAGATTATTTTTAAAAAGTTGGATTACATATTGATCATCCTCAGGCAACTGTAAAATTATCTTTGTACTAATTTATTAATTTTTTTTCTCTTCTTTCCTTTTCTTTCTTCTCTCCTCTTCTCTTCTTTTCATTTTCTTAGATAGGCTGTCTGAAGCAACCGATTAGTTAAATAATGCCTGAATATCATCCTTTCTTTCAGTGGTTTAGTTGATTTTTTAAAAAATCACTACTAAATTTAGGTAGCCTCAGGCAGGCAATTGGCTACAAAACACAAGAAAGTCTGATGGATCCACTGGTAGTAGGAAAGATTCATCTGGCTGAAACTATGAGGAAAGATCCTTTGCCATATGTTATCTGACTCAAAGTTAAGCTTTCCTTCCAGAAACTTTGTTGATATTGAAGGACTTAGAAATGTAGTCAGATTATAATCAGAAACTTCCTTTTGTTCTGCATACTATTGTTTAACACATGTAGGTTAAAATAATAATGATAAAACCAAGGGAAAAAATACCATGCCACAAAATTCTATCACACTACTTTGTTGTTTCTGTATAGAAATGCTTTTCTTTAAAATGCTTATATGTATATACTCTAGAGGTAATATATAAAGTAAAATGGTACCTCCCACACAATAGATTTATTCCAATGGTAATATGTAAATCCTGCACATAATCTTATAACTTTATGGTCTAGTGCCAGAGACTTATGAGACTGGATGAGAATCTTGTCCTACTTTTAAGCAGATGCATGAATCAAGTCTGATGTTCATTTCTTTGAAAATGGTATTGTTCACATAGTACTGATTATCAAAGTGTTATGCCCATGTACCTAGAAGTCCCAATGACACCCTGATGGTGATTAAATTAAGTCTAAACTTCTTATTCAAATATTGACTTCTTTGCTTCCTCATAAAGGATAAGAATCTAAAGATTAAATCATGGAATTGGATAATGAAAGAATTTGAGTGGGGTGGAATCTAGTCTAATTTTATTAGATAGATAGATAAGGCCTTAAAGATCCAACGCCTTTAAATGACTTCTCTAAGTTAGTAATAAAGGAACTCAAAAGTGTGTGTGTGTGTGTGTGTGTGTGTGTGTGTGTGTGTGTGTGTGTGTGTGTGTGTATCTGTGTATGTATTTTGTGAGTGTAATGGGATTCTTTATTTCTACAAATTTGTAATCTCAGATCAAATATCCTTTGGGAGTTGGTATAAAAACACTATCAGTTGTGGCTAGAAGCCTTGTTTTTAAATTTTGCTTGAAAGTAATTTTACCTTCTTAATGGAATTATATTGGAAAAAGGGTAGACTTTTTAAAATCTCTCTTTAGAAGCACTATATTAATGTAAACATGTGTGGATCCCCCGCCCCAAATTAACTAATCAGAGACATCTTCAGGTACAAAGAGAAAGCATTTATTAAGTCCCTGCAGGGAGAGGCCCAAGCACACATCTGGGAGACATCCCAGCTCCTACCATGTGATCAAGGAAGCTAACAAGTCGAAAGCTTGTTAGGATTTAAATAGCAAAAGACCCAAGATTTTTTGTTTGATAGACCAATGGTCACCAATGTTGCCTGCCTCCTGTGTGGGTCACCTAACTTCCTGTAGCTTCCTGTCACTGACTTGGATTCTGACCCTTAGAGACCTAGACCCAGAGATCATGAGACTTCCTGCAACCTGAGGCTCAAGACCTTATCTTCTGGCTCTGGGAATAGGGATCATGTGATTAGGTTTAATTTCAGACTTCTTGAGAAAATTTGATCCCATCAGTCCCATTCAAAACCAACCAATTAAGTGAAAGAAGAGTATAATGTATTGATATCCCAAGATTGCTAACTCCTCAATTCACTAGTAGAGAAAATACTTAGCTGCTATTATTACAACAGAATATATATTTTTTCCAGGTGACTGATAGGGGCAAGCATGGTAGTTATGTATATATTAAAAATTCTCTTTCTCAGAGACCCCAAAACTAAAACCCCAAGGAATAACGTGACTAAATTTCAGAACTATCATACCAAGGACAAGATATTGCAAGCAGCCAAAAAGAAACAATTTAAATGTTGAGGAGCCACAATTAGGATTATCCAGGACCTAGCAATTTCCATCTTAAAGGAGCAAAAGGCCTGGAATCTGATATTCTGATAGGTAAAGGAACTTGGATTATAGCCAAGAATAAGCTGTCCACTTAAAATGAGCATTATCTTTCCAGGAATAATATGGACATTCAATGACATAGGTGAATTTCACCTATTTAGAAAGAAAAGACCAGAACTGAGAAAAAAAAATGATCTTCAAACATAAAACTCAAGAGAAGCATAAAAAGATAAAAGAGGAAAGAATTCTTGAAAACTATATTTCTGTTAAGGATATACCTAGAGAGTGCAAGTATAATTTAATTTTATTATGATAATATGAAAAAGAAACTAGAGGTGAAAGGGGATCATATTGGAAAAAGAGAGAAAACATAAAATAAGGGAAATTATATCTAACAAAGAGGCAAGGAAGACCTATTATAATTGAGGGAAAGGACACAGGGGGATGAGCATTATGTGACTCTTACTCTCATCAGATTTGTCCCAAAGAGAGAATATCAGACATATTTGGTTTCACAGAAAACCTTGTCTCAACTTATAGGGAATTGGGAGAGGAAAGGGGAAAAGAAAGGGAAAGATTAATGGAAGGGAAATCAGAAGTATTATTGAAAAAAATATAAAAAGGAAGGAAGGGCTGAAAAGGGGGAGGACTGATTGAAGGAGGTGGTCATCAGAAGCAAAATACTGGAGAGGAGGTAAGGGGGGAAGGAAAGAGAAAAGCATAACTTAGGGTAAATAAGATGGCAGAAAATACAGAATTAGTTATTTTAACTGTGAATGTGAATGGGATGAACTCTCCCATAAAACAGAAGTGATATAGCAGAATGGATTAAAAGCTCAAATCCTAAGATATGTTATTTACAAGTAACACATTTAAAGAAGAGTGATACATGAGGGAAGGTAAAAGGCTGGCGCACAATCTATTATGCCTCAGATGAAGTAAAAAGAAAAAAAAAAAAAAAAAAAAGCAGAGGTAGCAATCCTGATCTCAGATCATGTAAAAGCAAAAATAGATCTACTTAAAAGAGATAAGGAAAGAAACTGTATTTTACGAAAGGGTACCATAGATAATGAAGCAATATTAATACTAAACATATATGCACCAAGTGGTATAGCATCCCAATTCCTAGAAGAGAAGTTAAGAGAGATGCAAAAAGAAATAGACAGCAAAAATATTAAGTGGGGGATGTCAACCTGGCTCTTTCCAAAATAGATAAATCAAACCACAAAATAAATAAGAAATAATTTAAGGAGGTAAACAGAAAGTTAGAAAAATTAGGTATGATAGATTTTGGAGAAAATTGAATGGAGACAGAAAGGAGTTTGCTTTTTTCTCTGTAGTTCATGGTCAAAAAAATTGTAATAAAAATCATATACAATAAAAGGCCAGAAGAAAACAGAACAAAACTTAATTGGAAATTAAATAATCTAATCCTAAAGAATGAATGGGTAAAACAGCAAATCATAGACATAATCCACAACTTCAACCAAGGGAATGACAATAATGAAACAACATACCAAAATTTGTGGGGTATAGCTAGAGCTCTTATAAGAGGAAATTTTATATCTCTAGATGCATACTTACATAAAATAGAGAAAGAGAAGACCAGTGAATTAGATTTACAACTAAAAAAGCTAGAAAAATTTAAAAATTAAAAACCTTCAATTAAATACCAAATTTGAAATTCTGAAACTAAAAGGGGAAATTAATAAAATTTAAAATAAGAAAACTATTAAATTAATAAATAAAACAAAAAGTTGGTTTTATGGAAAAAAAACACAAAATAGATAAACCTTTAGTTAATTTTATTAGAAAAAAAAGAAAAAATTAAATTTTTAGTTTCAAAAATGAAAAGAAAGAACTTTTCACCAATGAAGAAGAAATCAGAGAATAATTAGGAGGTATTTTGCCCAACTATATGCCAATAAATTTGACAATCTGTTTAATAGAAGAATAGCTATAAAAATATAGATTGTCCAGGAACAGAACTAACAGAAGAGGAAATAAATTATTTAAATATTCTAATTTTTAGAAAAAGAAATAGAATAAGGTATTAATCAACTCACTAAAAAAAAAAAAAAAAAAAAAAAAAAAAAAAACACATCTCCAGGACCAAATGAGTTCTACCAAACATTTAGAGAACAATTAATTCCAATACTATATAAACTATCTGAAAAAAATAGAACAAGAAGGAGTCCTATCAAGTTCCTTTTGTGACACAAATATGGTGCTGACAGCTAAAAAAGGTAGGGTTACAATAGAGAAATAAAATTATAGACCAATTTCCTTAATGAATATTGTTGCAAAAATCATAAATAAAATATTAGCTAAGAGATTACAGAAAGTCATTCCCAAGATAATACAATATGACCAAGTAGAATTTAGAGCAGGAATGCAGGGCTGGTTCAATATTAGAAAAACTATTAACATAATAGACTGTATCAATAACTAAACTAACAAAAATCATATGATTATCTCAATAGATGTAGAAAAAAATTTGATAAAATGAAACACTCATTCTTTTTTTAAAGTTTTTATTTATAAAACATGTACATGAGTAGTATTTCCAACAATGACCCTTGAAAAACCTTTTGTTCCAAATTTTCCCCTCCCACCCCTTTCCCTAGATGGCAAACAGTCCAATATATGTTAAATGTGTTAAAAATACATGTTAAATTCAATATAGGCATACATATTTATAGTTATCTTGTTGCACAAGAAAAATTAGATAAAGAAGGAAGAAAAACAAAACCTGAGAAAGAAAACAAAATGCAAGTACATAACAACAGAGTGAGAATGCTATGTTGCTATCCATATTCTTCCCCCAGTTCTCTATCTGGGTGTAGATTGCTCTCTTCATCATTGAATAACTGTAACTGGTTTGAGTCATCTCATTGTTGAAGAGAGCCATGTCCATCAGAATTGATCATCATATAATCTTCTTGTTGCCATGTATTATGATCTCCTGGTTCTGCTCATTTCACTTAGCATCAGTTCATGTAGGTATTTCCAAATCTCGCTGAAATAATTCTGCTGGTCATTTCTTACAGAACCATAATATTCTGTAACATTCATATACCATAATTTATTCAGCCATTCTCCAATTGATGGACATGTACTCAGTTTCCAATGTCTTGCCACTACTAAGTGGGCTACTACAAACATTTTTACACATGCAGGTTGTAATGTTCTTCTCTAAAATATAAAGTTCTCTGGGAGCAGGTTTCTTGGGGGGCTTGCTAAATTAGATGATTACTATCTCTATCAATTCAACTGTTTTAGTACCTTGTAAGAATTCTAACTTCTCCCACTTTCTTTTGATTTAGAACATAGATGGTCAAGATCTCCCTGACTTCTCAAGGAGGTGAGAACCCCCCAAAAAGAAGGTGATCATGCCTTCCCTGACTGCTCAAAAAAGGAATGAAAACACCATAAAAAGAGGAGGTGATCATGCCCTCCCTATCCTATGTTCTTCTAATTTATTTATAATCTAATTCTTTATGCCTAAATCATGAACCCATTTTGATCTTACCTTTGTGTACAGTTTTAAGTGTGGCTCCATGCCTAGTTTCTGCCATACCAATTTCCAATTTTCTCAGCTTGTCTTCTCACTCTATCTACATATCTACACTGCAACTTTTCCACATTGAAAACATCAATGACTCTCTCCAGAAGTCCCTTGCCAAGAGGCCCTGTCTTTCCATGTTCATCATAGTTTGGGTATAATAAGCATTTGTGCCCACTGTGGCACAGTGTCTTATGATTTCCTCTAAAGGAGCATCTTTGTGTAGTCCCCATATAATTATTTTGCAAATCTCATTAGCACTTTCCTTATCCAGAAGTCTGGTCATTATTTCTGTAACTGTATTCTCTCCAATAGTTCTTATGACAGCTGTTTGCAAACAACCCCCCAAATCCACACAGGGTTGATTGGGACCTTGCTCTATTTTTGTGAAGGCTTCCCCTTGATCTTTTTGTCTGGGGAGGGAACCCCAAGCTTTTGTTGCAGCAGTTGCAATCTGCTCATAAGCTGTTGTAGGTCAATTAATCTGTTCTGAATTCTCTCCATACCGACCTTCTCTGGCTAGTTGGTCATAAATGATTTGTGCATTAACTTCTGTTTGCCTATTGCATCTGGCTTGAATTCTACATAATTCATGATACTCTGAAAGCCACAACAAGTTTTGTCCGGGTTCTAAACATGTCCTTGCTATGGATTTCCAGTCACTGGGGGTTAGGATTTCATAAGCCAAACTATCTAGTAACATAATTAACATAAGACAATGTAGCTCATAACGAGTGCAACCCTTTTTTAAATCCTTAATTTTTTTTCCAAATCAAAATTAGTGTATCTTCTGTTTTTTGGCTTGAAGAGTCAAGCTCTTCAATCACAGGGCATACATTTATTTTTAAATCAGATATATCCTGTCCTTTATTTTTTGCCTTAACAAATGTCTTTTGTAATCTTGTCATAGGCTGCTTCATAGGTGGTTCTGTTCGTATCACAGCCTCTCCCTCTCCTCCTTCTCCCTCTACCCATGAAGGATTAATTGAAGGAACTAGGTCAGGGGATTGGAAATGCTCCGTTGTGATGTGCCACACTGAGAATTATACTTAACTCCATTCTTATCTGATTCATCATCCTTTTTACCTAGTTTAGTTGGATCTTCCCCCTCCTGCTCTTTTGTCTTTTTCCTTATTCAAACACTTATATAATTTCTTAAAGCCAGTTGTATTAAATTATATCTATAAAGTGTATTTTTTTGGAAATTGAGTTTGGATTGGAATTGTAATATTCACATAGTTGCTTTCCTACTAATTTTCACTTGTCTGGATTCAATTTGGTTTCCTTAGAGAACAAAGGAGATGTGTACTGTATAATTTTTAAAAGAGCAATGATCTGCTCCCAAGTTATAATTAAACCTTGATTTTTTATCAGTCTATCCAAGCTTTTGACACATTTTCTTTGAAGAGGAAAAGAAAGTTGTTTTCTAAACATCTGTCCCATTTTAACTGAAATACTATTTTAGCCCTTTAACAAAGTTTCCCTGTTGTACTTGCGCTAATTTCTGGTTTGAGTAGAGTTTTCTAATGAAATCAGGATGGTGTCTGCCTCACATTGGGTGCCAAAATGTAATGTTCTTCTCTAAAATATAAAGTTTTCTGAGAGAAGGTTTCTTGGGGGGATTCTGGAGGCAGCCTTCTTTTCCCTTCAGTGTAATCACCCCAAATGCAGCCAGGAGTTAAATCCAAATCCTTTATTTTCTCCTTCAAATACTATATGATCAATTCTGATGATGTGCCATCTTCAACAATGAAATAAACCAAAGCTGTTCCAATAGAGCAGTAATGAACTGAACCAGCTACACCCAGCAAAAGAACTCTGGGAGATGACTATGAACCATTACATAGAATTCCCAACCCCTCTAATTTTGTCCCCCTACATTTTGGATTTCCTTCACAGGCTAATTGTACACTATTTCAAAGTCAGATTCTTTTTGGACAGCAAAACAACTGTTTGGTCATGTATACATATATTGTATTTAATTTATACTTTAACATATTGAACATGTATTGGTCAACCTGCCATCTGGGGGGGGAGGGGAAGGAGGGGAAAAATTAGAACAAAAGGTTTGGCAATTGTCAATGTTGTAAAATTACCCATGCATATATCTGGTAAATAATAACTATTAAAAAAATTTAAAAAAATAAAAATTACCCATGCATATGTTTTATAAATAAAAAGCTATAAAAAAAAAAAAAAAGAAAAGTTTGCTTTGGCAGTAAGAGAAGAAAAAAGAGATTAAAGGAATTAAAGTACATAATGAGAAAACCAAATTATCACTCTTTGCAGATGATATGATGGTATACTTAAAAGAATCCTAGAAAATAAACTAAAAACTTGCTAGAAACAATTCACAACTTTAGCAAAATTGCAGGATACAAAATAAATTCATATAAATCATCAGCATTTTCATATGTTACCAACAAAGTCTAGTAGCTAGAGAAATGAAAAGAAATTCCATTTAAAATAACTGTTGCTAATATAAAATATTTGGGAATCTATTTGTCAAGGGAAAGTCAGGAACTATATGAGCAGAGCTACAAAACACTTTCCACACAAATAAAGTCAGATCTAACCAGTTGGAAAAAGATCAAGTACTCATGAATAGCCCTGAGCAAATATAATAAAAATGACAATACTACCTAAATTAATCTGTATTTTAGTGCCATACCAATCAAATTTCCAAGAAATTATTTTACAGACCTAGAATAAATAATAACAAAGTTCATGTGGAAAAATAAAAGGTCAAGAATTTCAAGGGAAATAATGAAAAAAATGCCAATGAATGTGGCCCAGCTGTGCCAGATGTAAAACTATATTATAAAGCTGTTGTCATCAAAACCATTTGGTTGTGGCTAAGAAATAGAGTAGTCGTTCAGTCAAATAGATTAGGATCATAGGACAAAATATTCAATCACTACAGCAATCTAGTATTTGACAAACCCAAAGACCCCAGTTTTTGAGTTAAACCTCAGTATTTGACAAAAACTGCTGAAAAAATTGGAAACCAGTATGGAAGAAACTAAGCATTGACCCACACCTAACACAGTATACCAAGATAAAGTCAAAATGGGTTCATGATCTAGACATAATGAGTGATATTATAAGCATATTAGAAAAAACATAGGACAGTTTATATATCAGATCTATGGAAATGGAAGGCAGTTATGTCCAAAGAAGTCCTGGAATACATAATTGAACAACAAATAGATGATTTTGATGATATTAAATTAAAAAGTTTTGGACAAACAATACTAATGCAGACAAGATCATAAGGGAAGAAATGAATTTTAAAAAAACATTTTTACATTTAAGGGTTGTGATAAAGGCCTCATTTCTAAAATATATAGAGAATGGACTCAAATTTATAAGAATTCAAGCCATTCTCCAATTGATAAATGGTCAAAGGATATGAACAGACACTTTTCAGATGAAGAAATTAAAACCATTTCTAGTCATATGAAAATATTCCCTAAACCACTATTGATCAGAGAAATGCAAATTAAGACACCTCTGAAATACCACACTTTCAGATTGGCAAAGATGACAGGAAAAGATAATGATGTATGTTGGAGGGGATGTGGGAATAGTGGGTCACTAATACATTGTTGGTGGAGTTGTGAAAGAATCCAGCCATTCTGTAGAACAATTTGGAAATATGCTCAAAAAAGTTATAAAACTCTGTATACTTTTTGATGCAGCAGGGTTTCTATTGGGCCTGTATCCCAAAGGAATAGGACTTAGGAAAGGGACTTACATTGTCAAAAATGTTTATGGCAGCCCTTTTGTAGTGGCAAAAAACTGAAAACTGAATAGATGTCCATCACTTGGGGAATGGCTAAATAAGTTATGGTATATGAATGTCATGGAATATTATTGTTGTATAAAAAACAATCAGGTAGATGATCTTAGAGAAGCCTAGAGAAACTTTCTTGAACTAATTCTAAGTGAAATGAGCAGAACCAAGAGATCATTGTACCTGGCAATATCAATATTATATGCTGATCAATTCTGATGAACGTGACTCTAACAATGAGATGATTGATGCCTGTTCTAATAATTGTGTGATGAAGAAAGCCATTTACTCCCAGAGAGTGGAGTGTGAGAACTGAATGTGGATCATTGTTCCTCTTTTTGTTGTTGTTTGCTTGCATTTTGTTTTCTTACTCATTTACTTTCTTTTTTGATCAGATTTTTCTTGTGCAGCAAGAGAACTGTATAAATATGTTTACACATATTGGATTTAACATATATTTTAACATTTATAATATATATTGGATTGCTTGCCATGTAGGGGAGGAGGTAGGAGAAAGGAGAGGGAAATCTGAAACACAAGATTATGCAAGGGTCAGTACTGAAAAATTATCCGTGCATATGTTTTAAAAATAAAAAGCTTTTTAAAAAAAATTTTTCTTTTTTCTCTTGGCTTTTTTCCTTAAAAGTCATGTGATGTGTTTTGACGAGTGGGCTCAGTTCAGTTATTCTTTTACAAAGGTAAAAAGAAAGAGATATAGAGCATTTTATATATACTTTTTAAGCATGCTTTGATAGGTGACTATCCTTATCTATACTTTCTGTGGAATGTACACCATCTCCATCTCAGACTTTTTTGGCTGTTATGATTACCTAAAAGAGATTGAATAGCCATGCTGATCAAAGGATGGTTATCTTCAATCTACACAGCAGTAATGTAAAGGGCCACAGAGTGTGGGGGAACTCTGGGTAAGGTATAAGACCCTTTGGCCCAGAGGGAATCTGCTGACAATGTTTGGTTCAGCTCCCCATCTCCCTTTGGTGTATTTCACCCTTCCTGAGAAGTCCAGGAGGGTGTGACCACCTGTGTTTTGCTTGAAGCAAGGGATACTTACTGTAAAGATGCATTTACATATCAATAGCAGGGTGCTTATGATTAAAACTCTATACCTTTGGATGTCCTTATTTTCCAGTTATTAGTTAAGTCTGATGGAATTAAATAACTTCTCCAACATCATGCAGATAGAAATGAAAAACTGAGGTCTATATTGCTACTTTAGCGGGTTTTTTTCTTTTCTTTAGTACCTTCCCTTCCTTCCTTTCCTCCTCCCTCCCTCCTTCCCTCCTTCCTTCTTTCCTTTCTTTTCAAAAGTTTAAAACTAAGTCTGAATTCTGAACTGAAGAACTTGAAAGTCTGAATTCCTACTTTTGATTCAACATTGGTTTTATTTTTTTTTTTATATTTTAGGTCCTAGTATCACCTGTATCACCACAGGTGCTCATTGAGAGGCTGAATTACTGCAGTAACTAAGATAGTCAATTACTACCTCAAAACACCCTTCCTCCCTTAGGGCTATATGATTCTACCTATTAACCTTGGCCAGTAGATAATATAGGCATGAAATTCACACACCAACTTCTCACAAAAAAATATTAAGGAAAACAACATTGCTTTGGATGCCAAAACCATGCAATCTATGGGAGGATTGGGTTTCATCACTAATTTATATCCATTTCATGTGAATTATTTTTAAACTTAAGTGAAAATCAAGTTTTGTCTGTATATATTATATATATATATACATACATATATGTTTGTATATATTGGTGTAAAAGAAGATTAATAAGTTAGCAAAGGATACTCCTGCCACAGCTTCAACCTGCCCATATATCCTAGGATATCCTATAAGTGGAGTTATAAATTTCATTAGCAGATGGTATAGACTCTGCATAGATGAAGATCTCATCTAGAATATTACAACAAAATCTCTTATCAGGCCTCAACGTTCTCCCCATTAAAATCTATGTTCCTGCCAAGGTAATTTACTTAAAAGTGCAGGTCTGAACATATTATACCCAACAAATTCATTTTTATCTCTAGTATCAAATGTAAATTCCTCTGTCTGATCTTTGGATCTTTTTACCAGAGGGACCTGTCCTATATTCATACACTTTTTTTTTTTTTCCTCATCTACCTGTTAAAATCCTTGGCTCCTCCAAGACTGCTCAAATTTCATTTTTTTGCATAGATCCTTTGCCTCTTCCTCCAGATCCACCTCCACATCCTCTCTAAGGTTAATTTCCAATACTCTGTATCTGTATATAACTATGCAAATATGGTCTGTACTGTATTAAGACATATATTTTCTCTCGTATTCAAATGCAAGCTACTTTAATGTACTTACTCTGTTAAGTTTTTTCTTGTGTAACAGCATTTAACACAGTACCTTGCACACAATAACCATTTAACAGACATTATCTTTTGGCCTGGAAGTTTTCAACACAGTCCTAAAGGAAGTAATGACTACAGGAGCTTTCCCTTTGCCCATGTCAAGAGGCAGCACTAGAAATTTTCTAGTAGCTTCGTTTTGGGAAACAATGGCCACTGAATCTTCAAGGTAATTTCTCTGCCTATTCTAAAAAAATAGTACAATCTCAGGCACTATGACTTCAGCATATAATTTCTGAGCAAGTCCTTCTACTTTTTATCTTCCTTAGCCTGAAGTGTCATGCTCATGTCATAAAAAAAAAAAAAATAAAATAAAAAAAATAAAAAAAATTAGTGGATTTGTAGTGTCTAAGATATGGAAGCATAAGAGAGGATTTTGGAAAAAGTTTTGGAGAAACTATCTATTGTTTAGTATTTAATTCCTTGGTATTTGCCTTACATTCCATTTTAAACAAATCATTTTTACTTTGATAACATACCTTGTGTTGGTCTCTAGCTGGTGTGGAGGAAATACACTGGAATACAGGGATGTTTGAACAGTGGTTTGGTATGGATGGTGGAAATGAACATATAATTAGAACCTAAATGGATCAATTAAATGCCATAGGTACACAAGAGAAGGCTTTGCCAAGTGGCTTAAAAGTCATGGCAGGAAATACTGAAGTTATATGCAGGACGTACTTTCTAACTATAAAATTCAGAGACTCTTAAATTATGCAATTTACTTCTGTTTTGTTTTATTTGAGAAGAAAACTAGTTCAGGATACTGTGTTTCTGAACTTAATGTTATGATATCTCTATATTGTGACTTTCTCTTTCTCTATTGAAATTTTTATTTTACTTATTTTATTTTTTCAAGCTTTTTCAAGCTTTTGATTTTTAAAATATAAGCATAGTTTTCAACATTCACTCTTCAACATTCAACTTTGTGCTCCAAATTTTTTTCTCCTTCCGTATCTCCCACCTTCTCGTCTATATTGCAAGCAATCCACTATAAGTGAAACAAGTGCAATTTCTCTGTACATATTTCCATAATTATACTGTGCAAGAAAAATTAGATCAAAAAGGAAAAAGAAAATGAAAAAGAAAACAAAATACAGACAAATAACAACATAAAAGTGAAAATACTATGTTATGATCCAGACTCAGTACCTAATCCTTTCTCTGAGTGGCTCTCTTCATCACAAGACCATTGGAACAGACCTGACTCACCTCACTGTTGAAAAGAACCATATCCATTATAATGCATCATCATATAATCTTGTAGTTGCTATGTACATTGTTCTCTTGGTTGTAGTCTTTTCACTCAGCATCAATTCATTTAAGTCTCTTCAGGCCTTTCTGCAATTATCTTGCTGATTGTTTCTTATAAAATAATAATATTCTATAACACTCATATCATACTTTATTCAGCAATTTTCCAATTGATGACCATTCACTCAGTTCCAGTTCCTTGCCACTACAAAAAGGATTGTTGCAAACATTTTTTGCACATGTGGGTCCTTTCCCCCTTTTCATGATTTCTTTATAATACAGACCCAGTAGAGACAATATTGGATCAAAGGGTATTGCACAGTTTACTAGTCCTTTGGGCATAGTTTCTTATTGCTCTCCAGAATGGTTGGATCAGTTCACAACTCCACTAAAATATATATTAATATCCCCTGTTTCCCACATCCCCTCTGATATTCATCATTATCTTTTCCTGTCATCTTAGCCAATCTGAGAGGTATATTCTACTAAAATTTTAAAAACCATTATCCAGGTATTGTTTTTATGCTCTGAAATGACACCAGTTTTCCATCTTGGTATAGTAGGAACCATAGATTTTTATCACCAGTCATAGCAGTTAATATCAAGAGTGAGCATTTACAGGGTCCTCTAAGGGCCCTACCTTATAGTATGTCCTTTTATCCTCACTCCAACTATGAAATAGGGCTGTTATTATCCCTATTTTATCCATTAGGAAATTGAGACTAAAAGAGATTAGGTGACTTGCCTACAATCACACAGCCTAGTAAATGCCTTAGGCAGAATTGGAACTTATGTCTCCCTGATTCCAAGACTCACAAAATAGCTGTGTTCTATCCTGTCTTCTATAGAACTTCTTTGCCATAGCCTTGTGCCTCCACTTGACCCCTTCCCCTGTTCAGCATCCATATTCTCCAGATTTGCTCTAACTTCCCAGTTTTACTCCCTGTTATATGACAAGCTATGCTAACCTTCTCCCCTGCTCCAATAGTATACTTCACATTGAGGGCACTTGAGAAAGATTGAGTATATCAGTGATGTTAAACTTAAAAACCATTATGCCATTATATTGTAATGGTCCAAATTTTGTAATTTGGTCCTTAAAGGTCACATATTGACTTAGTTTTGAAATGCAATATTATCTTGCTATTTTATTTATATATTTATGTTTATTTATACATTTTATTTTGTTATATTATTATGTAAAATATTTCCCAATTACATTTTTACATGATTTTGCCAAAGGAATATTGTGGACAGTTAGAAACCTTCAGTCTCAGGTTTGCCGTTTCTGACGATATCTTCTTTTTCTTTGCTTCCAAAAATGTCATTTTTGTTGTTGAGTTGTTTTTTAGTTGTATCTGTCTCTTTGTAACCATATTTATGGTTTCCTAGGTAAAGATACTGTATGTGGTTTGCCATTTCCTTCCCCAGTTCATTTTAAAGATAAGAAAATTGAGGCAAATAGGGTTAAGCCTAAGGTGACAATAGCTAGTGTCTGAGGCCAGATTTGAATTCAGGAAAATTCCACTGCACTCTATCCATTGAACCACCTAAGATCCCAAAATGTCATCTTTTCAAAATTTTAAACCTGAACTAGTAGATAGTCTTCAACTTGCAAAGACAAAGATAGTAGTTAGTAGTCCATTTAATCTAAAAATGACTTGAGATGCATAAAAATATTGAAAAAAAGTATGAATCAAGAAATTTTAGTTTTGGGAATTAGTGTATGAAAATGGTGAGAAGATAAAGTAGTTATTAGGTAACAAAGTAAAGGATTATAAAGATAAATTGAGCAGGAGGGTAGGGACAGCAGTAGAGGGTTTGAGAGATAGAGAGGTGATTAGTTATATGGCAAAGAATGTTGCTTAGTTGAGATCTTGGTGACTAAAGAAGCTCCTAGTGGAAAGTGGAAAGAAAATTTGCAATCTAAAGAATCTGAGTTCAAATCCTACCTTTAAAGCTTATTACTACCTTTGTGACCTGATGTGGAATACCAGCTCTAGAGTCTTAATTTTCTTATCTGTAAAAGGAGAAAGTGAATCTGAAATCCTTCCTAGCTCTAGATTTCACAGGGTTATAAAATTAGACCTTTAGAGACAAACCTCCCCACTTTACCCATGAGCAAACAAGATTCCAGGGAGGTTAAAGGATTTGCTTAATAAGTATCAGAAGTATGGTTTAAATCCAGATGTCCTTATTCCAGAACCAGTCTTCTTTTCTTTGTACTAGTTTTCTGTAAAGCTTTAAATGAAATTCTTGTCAATGATACAGCAAATAATATAAAGGCTACTATTTGAGCAAACCTAATATTTAGCTGTGTTAAGAGCTTGAGTGAACTTGGCTAAAAGTCTTTCCTCTAATAACTGGTCAATCGAACAGAAAGGACTACAAAAGAATTGGAGCAAAGGTTGAGCCAGTAAGTTAAAAGTCATTAAGACAATGCTCTTGGAACTGGACAGATCACACCCTACAATTGATTTGTTTCCTTATCATATGATTCCTATGCTTTTCTGAAACGCTAGCATAAAATCTGTTTTCTCATGTGTGTTGAATTTCCCTATTAACAATGTGTGAGAAAGCTATGGAGTGTTGCTAAAGTATATATTTAAGAATTAGCAGGCATCCATTTCAGTTTCCATTTACCAACATCCTGAATCCAAATCAGTGTGATTTAAAAGGAATGTGTGGGAACCCAGTTAAAATGATCTCTTTGACCTCTAGACCTGTATGATAGATACTGCTATTGTCTCTTTGTTGTTGACTTATTGTATGTAACAACGTGCTGAGACAGGTCCTCCTGTTGCATGAAATTATGCAGAATACAATTCTATGCTTTTGGCATTGTCATTCTCCATTCCCAAAATTCACTATCACCCTACCCATAAATTCCCTTTATCAAAGAACATTGTACTCAATTATGGAACATGAGTCAAACTGCATCCCCATCCTAGCATCTGTGTCTTATGTTCAGAACAGCCACTGGTTCAAAGTGTCATTGAGCCAAAGGATTATGCTTTTATGGGTACAGCGACTCAGAGAAGAAGTATACATGAGTTCTTCTTGCCTTGATGAATATTGGCCAGAAAGGCTAATATGAAACCAACAGGTTCAGTTTAGACATCATCCACAGATTTCAGATTGGCTTGCAGATAAGGCTGCCTCTATATCTTTATGAATGACTCACAGCTGCCTCAACATCTTCTAATATAATTGTAATTAAACTTTCTGGCCTCATTTTTTTTTTTGGTTAAATCAAACAGGCAGTTAAATGAGTTACTTGATTCAATTCACCAAGTATTATCATTCTAATAAGTCATTCCTGATCTATCCAGGAATTTGAGGGATTAAGTTGGATGTTTTCCCAGAAGAGAAACCAAGTTACCCCAGAACCAGTTGTTTTGGACATTTCCAATTGTATATCACGTTGATTTAAAAAGCTATCATTTGGGATACTTTTCAATGTCTGAACTTATAATTTCCTTAATATAACAAACTCTGGGTGAAAAAACCCCCCTCTTCTAATTTAGATTTCTGAGAGTTTTCAGAGCCACTGAGAGGTTAAGTGATTTGCTCAAGGCTACACAGCAAATAGGTTCAGAGGCTGTACTTGAACCTACGTCTTCCTGCTTCTGAAAAAGACTGCTTTGTTGTACTGTCTCTAATTACACACCATAATGCCTAATAAAGGAAATCTGAATATATGTGCTTATAGTCATATGTTCAAATGTAAAAAAAAAAAAAAAATTAAAGTATAACTTTACCAACACAAATAAGAACTTAGCTACATTTGAATTCACATCACACTACACCTGGTAAGAATTAGTCTAGCACAGCATCATCAATCATACTGTGGCTGTCAGTTTTGACATTCTTTAAATCTACGCTGTGCACTTAATGACTACATTACAGAAAATGTAAACAGACACCAAACATACAGGTATGTGCTATATATGTGTGTGTATTTAAATGTGTGAATGTGTATATAATTTTTTCTTTTCTTTTCTTTTCTTTTTTGCCATAAATTAAAAACAAAACAAAACAAAACATGCACACACACAAAATTAGGTTGGGGAACTGTGAAACCCCAAGTTATTTATTACTTGTAAGGCCTCAAAGAACTGTAAATAAATAATGGTAATGCAAAGTATAAAAGAGACTATATTAAGAAATAAATATCCATGTGTGTCTAATCTAGGGGTAGATTAGAGTGCTAATAGACACCTGCATCCTTTAGTATCTTAACTCAGATTGTGACTTACTATTAGACATCCAGAACTAAGTACAGAAGAGCACACCAAAAACCTTATTAGTAATTCAAGGATAAAAAACAAAAAAACAAAAACAAAAACAAAAACAAAACAAAGCAAAAAAACAAAACAAAACAAAACAAAACAAAAAAACAAAACACCACCACCATGATATAATCACTTAAATTGAAAATCCACATGAACTAATCCTAAAGTTCAGACTCCTCAATCCCAGATTTCATGTTTGTTGTTGTTTTTGTATTATTAGCAGATTGCAGCTTCTCATTGATCAAATGTGAAAAGTTTGTTCCTTTCAATTCTATTGATTCAATTTCATTAACAGGATGGTAGTCTAAGTCTTAGCATTCTATCTGATAAGTATTCAAGAGATAAGGCTAATTAGAAGTCTTTGCAAGTGCTTATTTTCAGGTTCAGCAATAGCATTTTTAACAACTTAAAAAAAAACCAAGGCATAAGGATGCAATGTAAGAATGCATAGAATATTAAATGAAGAGGACAGAAGAGTTGAAGGACCCGCTGTTAGGTAAAGCCAGAAGTTCTAATGATTCTATTTCATTAAAAAATGGAAAATATATTTCATCTAAATGTCCTTCTATTACAATTTTAAAAGAAATAAATATTTTATTCCTTTTATTTCTGTTAATCATCTACACATCTCTGACCTACTAGACTTTCCAAGGAAATACTCTGCAGCCTGAACTAAAGCAGCACTTAATTTTTCCAGAGTACTTTTCATTCATTTTATTCATTTCATTTATTTATTCATTCAGCATACTATTCAATTTTCCTAAAATAAAGTTTCCATTAAAAGGTCAGTGTCAACTCCATTTGTTTAAGATAAAAAAGAAAACTGTCAGTAAATCACAAAAGCCATTTGAAATATGAACAGAAACTGTTTTAACTCTAAATATCTTCTTAAAACTGTCTCTCTAGTGGTGATTTAATTCCAGAAATTGATTCTTTACTCCTCCTTTTTTAAGTTTCAGAAATCTGTGACAAACCATCAATAAGTAGTATATTTCCTAATCAGTTATTTACCTTGTGCATGAATAACTTTTCAAAGTTTTTGGATGCTACATACTCTGATTAGCCCTTCTGATTCTTTTTGTAAGCTCCCCAGGTCTTTCATAATAACAGCAGTAAATCCTTATTCTCCATCAGAGTCATAATTTTGAAAAATAAATAGAATTATACACACACACAAAAAGAGACTCAAAAGATCTTTGCTGTCTGTTTAGAGGAAAAATTATTGCTTCCAAGAGGGAGAGGGATGAAAAGAAATTTTAAAGGGAGATTATAAGGAGAGTAACCTAAACATTATATATGCATCATAAAAAGTAGAATATCCTTTCATTTTAAATTTAAATTAATTATAATACCTATATATTGATATTTTTAATTGTGTTGTGGTTTTTTAAACTAACTGAAAAATTCAAATGTAAGTATGAGAAAGATACTTTAAAACTATGATTAATGCTTTATGGTTTGAGAATTTTATCTTCTCTAGTACTTGAAAAAAGCATTAAAATTATATTTGAGATTACATTTAGGTAATAATTTAGAATTGTACAGTTCCATGCAAGAGTCAAGGTATTGTTAGGCTCTATGTTATTTTATGATTTAAAAATATTTTTAATCTGTCTCATTATTTATTCTAAGAATCATAATTTGCCAGAATCTCTGAGATGAACTTTTCCAATGTACAATTAAACAAAGAACATATTACAAATTGGACATTTTTGCTGGGAAATTTCACTAGAAAGAAATACACACACATGCACACAAACATACCCTCAAAGCATCTGGTTTTATGATCTGTAAGTAACTACTTTATCCACTTTTCTGCTATTTCAAAGGTTACTGACAATTACTTCTTTTAAGCCAAAGTTCGAACTGTGTTTCAGATGTGGGAATATTCTTCATACAGTATTAATAAAGGGTTACAGCGGAATTAATGAAAATGTACCAGTTCACATATAATAAATAAGTACTTAATTAAAAGCCCAGTTAAGCTAGAAGCACAGATATTGTCTTTTATATTAATATCTATTATACTACTTTAGCATTTAATGGGAGCCTCTTCAACTGACTGATGCCAAAAGAGAGGACTAAGAAATCGCTCAGCTGGTGGCTGACACTGGTCTTGAAGAAAGCTAGTATGGAACACTTTGCCCTCTTTCACAGTCTCTCCACCAGCTGTCACCCAGCTATGGGTGCTGAAAAGCTCCTGTCACTTCATCCAAAGGGATTTACTTGGTCAGAAGGAAAATTTAAATACAAAGCATGCAGCTAAGAAGCTAGTGAAAAGGATTATGAGTGCACAAGAGCACATGTGTATAAGACACTAATACATCTTTAGGAAATTTCAGACCCCCAAAGCCAGGATTATTGCCAGAGGCAGGGTGGTATACATATACAGGGACCTTTACCGTTAGAGTTATTATCTTCTAACTATTCAACTTTATGGGTCTTTCATCAAGGCCAGTTTTTTCCACCCTAAACAATCCCATCACTCTCAATGGGAAACTAAGAAAAGGCATTCATGTTCTATTATTTGTGAGAATCACCTGCATGCAAAATACACTCTTGCTTTATGCATGGAGTCCAAATTTCTTGCCCTTATCCAAATTTACCAGAGGGATGCATGTGATTGTTTAATGATGATGAAGACAAATAAGGACATAAATTCAGGCTCTCAGAGTCACTTAAAAGTTATGTACCTTATATAGTCAGAGATCTAACATTTAAAAAATGTGGTTTTCTGAAGTTTCATGGCTGGAACATTTAAGACTCTGTTCTAAACACTTTGAGAGATGGGTGCATGATGATATAATAAATTTCCTCATATCAATCACAATAAAAGGTGGCTTGCTTATGTTGGGAAAACAGCATACTAGATAAAGGGAGAACAGCATGATTTGGGAATACCAAAGGTTTAAAAAATAAACCTTGTTTGCTTATTTTTTAAAATAAGATTTAACTTTGTATACCTAACATTAAAAACTTACATTTCCTCATTCAGATTGGCAAGCCAGTCATATTTAATTCACTGTAGCAGAATGTTGGCTGGCCTGTGGCAAAAACAAACAAACTAAAAACTGTTTAGCAGAATGGACTGCCCATCTAACTAAAGGAAAAGTTTTGGAGAGGTAGGGGAAGAAGGTTAAGTGGAGAGTGCAAAAAAGTCCCAAAGAGACAACTGTACCTAATGGGGACAGCCTTGGTGAAAAACCCAAACTTGGCCTCTAAACTTATCCAAACCAGCTGTGATCGCAGTTTGTTTCTGATTAAAAAAATAAAAATATAAAGATGAAAGGATATATGAATCTCATGGAAAGAAAAATGGTGGGATAAAGACTGATCATGACACTATGTGAATAGTAGCCCTCAAAGAAAATTCAAGGCAGAAAATTAAAGTTCCTTTTCATAAGGAAAAAAACATTGGTCAGATTGTTAATTGTGCGTTTCCACCAAAATTTGCAGGGAAAAAAACCAAAAACACAAAAACACAAAAACTTTCAGGAACATTATCAGCTTAAAAAACAAAAACAAAAAACAAAAACAAAAAACAAAAACAAAAACAAAACAAAAAAACTGTGAATCAGTAACTAAGGGGAAGTGCTCTACAGCTCAATCAATCCTGCCTTTAGAGGTCACTAGAACCTCACTTCAGTATTTACAGAATTTCCATGAAGGATTAGAATAGTTAGACTAAAGCCCATATACGCTACATACAGTTCCAGGGGATGCCGTACACTATTATCTAAATTTCTTCACACAGACTATCATGTATCGGGCCCAGCAAAGCTGATTAGTGGAGCAGCTTGAATCTGACATATCCTTTATGCCAGCCACAAGCTGCCTTGCACAGCCACCTTATTCACTGTGGAGACAGGCCCCAAGCAAGATTGTAACACAACACATGCAAATGAGATGAGGCTTACACCACTTAAACTGAGATGGCTATAATATGTAACAGCTTAATGTGCCCACAGAAGTGATGGATATCCTTTCTCTAGCTCTAAAGAACTTTATTTTGGATGTATTCTTTTTATAAAACTAATATTTCTTGCTTAACGTTTTGTTTTTTATCCTAGGCATAGTCATGCCCAAACTACCTCAAGAGCTGGTAGGTACTACAATTCAAGTTCCATTTACATCAAATGTGTAAGTTTTCCCAATCAGTTGACAGAACAAAAAACAAACAAACAAAAAAAAAAAAAATCAAAAGGAAGTTGATCTACCTGACTTCAATATTATTTTTTTCCCCTAATTAACAAAGTATCTGCTCACAGAAATTCTACGTTTCAGACTTTTTTTTTTTTAGTAGGGAGATACATAGCCAACTCTTACAATCCAGCTTCAATTTCAAGAGAACCAAACTGACTATTAGACCAGAAACTAATTTGGATAACTGGCATCCAATCCAAAATCTGGGGGAAAACTTAGACAAATCAAATATCCAGTAAAAACATTACCAAATGCTGCAAAACTCAAACTGCCTATACATCTCTAATCAGTATTCATTTCCTGTCCTTAAAATAAACAGAAAACAGATTTCTACGTTTTCCCTAAAATCAATCTTTCACTGTATCTGTCAGTTGCTTTCGCCCAATTAGTATTCTAAATTCATTTATTTTTGTCATAAGTTAAAAAAAAATACCTTGGCACAGCGATTTCATTCAATACTCATAAATGATATCACAGTCATGTTGTGTAACTTAGGGCCTTCTCCCCGTCCCCCAATTGTAACTTTGTTAATGAATTGAAATGAATCAAAACTACCTTATTAATTATTCCTTGCCCAGTAGGTTAAGCTTTGGCTTTTCACCTCACTGGCCAAGACAACATTTCTTGCCTTTGGCCATGTCGGAGGGGCTCATTAAATCATCTCTTGGGAACAGGCAGAAATTGTTAGTGAAAAGGAATGGTCAGTGCTGAGCCAGAAGCCAGCAGGGAAAGGATCCCCTCATCAGTGAGAACTAACAAGGCTGTATGTATTACACCTGTAATCAAACTGCCCAGGAAATGCCTGGAGACCAAGATGCTCTCATTGTGATTGGTGAAGTTATCTGAAAATGCTGAATCCAATCTATAATTGATGTGCACACACAATTATAAACCTCCAGATAACTCAACAATATTGCAGTTGCAAACCTTGAGGAGTGGTAAACTTTAACATGCATAACATAAAATAAGGTATTTGATATAATAAAGAGTGAAACCATTCAGTTTCTATGCTCTGGCAGTGGGAATGTAATTGAATTTGCTCCGGTTGTTAACGAATGTAATTATAGACAACTCATTGGCAGGCAATGATCTATGGGAAGGGTACAGGTAACATTTTTTTGTTTTATTTTTTTTAAGTTACACATTTATTTAGTCATATGTGTTGTAAATACAGCTGAAAGATGATAATCTTGTTATTTTTTTTTCTTGATAAGAAACATTTGACTGCTTCTGTGAATGATAGACATACATTTGAAAAAGAGATGTAGATTGGGTGGGATTGGGAAAATAGTATATTTTCCAGTGTACTCAAAGTTATGCTTATCCTCATTTGACTCACTAATTAATAATAAAAAGAATTTATTAAAATTTCAAAATGGCAATTTCCCATGTGTAGCCTGTCTTTTTCCACCCACAAGTGAATATGAGCACAGAAATATCTATATTTGAGTAATTGGATGTGCCATGATATCAGCAGTATTTATTGATTATCTACTGTATGCTGAGCACTTTACTAAGCCAACTTGTTTATGTAATATGAATTAATGTTAATTTCTATTGGTTCTTAATGGTCATTAATATATACTACCTCCCTGAATAGCTTAATTACAGTAGGTCTCAATAAAATCACTTCAAAAAAGTCAGTTGTAGAAGGATGTGTTATGAGGAAAGGAGAACTGCTTATTATTTTATCAACTCTCAATGAAGAATAGGAATTGTAGATATTGACTATTTTACTAAATAGTCAAAGTCGAGTATTTATCTGAGTTGAGAATTTTGCTTGTTTTGGTTTCCTAGGAATGATTACTAGTCATAATCATATATACCTTTTCATCTTCAGAAGCCAAAAATAATCTCTCATAGTAAGATTAAGAAAAAATTTGAGAAATTTTCCTAAATATTGAAGTACATCCCTAATTATTTAATTGGATGAAAAGTAACAAGTACTGTGAATTTACTTTTATAAGACATATAGAAATTTTTAAAAGTACTTCTATGGTTTCAACATTCCCTTGAGAAGATAATCCTTTATTTTTTGCTTCAGTTGTTAACAAATGTAATTATAGACAACTCATTGGCAGGTAACAAATGATCTATGAGAAGGATGCAGGTAACATTCTGTTTTAATTTTTTTAAGTTGCACATTTATTCATGTCTTTATTCATAACTATCAGCAAGAAAAAAGTTTTACAGTTTTCTTCTAGCTAATTTGATTCACACTCATCATTTCAAACCAATGTTCAACATTTTTATCTAAAGAAGTCCTTTTGTTTTGCTTTTTTTTTTAATTAAAGAAACATGAAGAAAACATTGAAATGTGTGAATGAGGAAAGTTATGTTAGTAAAACTGTTCATTACCTTTCCCTTTCTGAATTCCTGAGTGCAAAAGTAGGGGTAAATTTTTGACATGAACAATACCTGAGAAATGCTTTAATAATTTTAGTAATGAGAGAAAGAAAATCCTTTTTAAAAAGTAGTCTATGATAATTAGGGTTTTGGGGAATTTATCTTCATTCATATTTTCTTACCATTGTTTAACTATGCTGGTGAGACCACTAATGTCAGCAGTTTAACAGGTTCCAAAATAACCTAACAACTATCCCAGAAAAAAGTTTGGAGTTTTATTTTACTAAAATATAAAATATATATTAAGAAATATTTAAAGGGAGAAAGATGAAACAGAAAGTTAAAGTACATTATAAGTACAAAACAATTATTATGTTTTCTCCAAGGCTATCTGACTTTCATGTCTTATTTTATTTTTAAAAATCAATGAAATTAATATAGTGTAGTTGGTATTTACATAAACTAAATCTTGATGAAGGATCAAGAATTACATATCATTTTCAGCTGTCCTACTCCCCAAATAAAATAATTTCAATTCTCTTTACTCAGTAATAAGTCATAAACCTAGGTAATCTCAAAATTATTCAGTGAAATGTTCTTTATCTAGCAATATCATGTTTAAAGAACCTAAAAATGGAAATTACTGGAAGGAGCATTAGAAATTTATTTCATGGACTATATAGAGTCCAAGTGCTCATTTTTGTACATTTTATATAAGTGCCATAGTATTACAGGTTATATCACTGCAACTTTGGCAAAACTCATGATATAGATCTGTCCAAGTCTCCAAACTATATGGCTAGCAGCACAGTCAAATAAACAGCACTCCCCAATGTAACCATTTAAACTGCAAGCAAATGATGCCTTGCAGCCAGTGGTCCCTATTCTGAATCTAAGCAGGTGAAGACTAGTACTAAGTGCTTTTGATGTTGCTAGCTCCCAATTGCCACCCAACTTTTCCCCCCCTCCAAAACCTCTTAGCAAACTTCAAAGGCCTCCTTGCTTCTTGCCTTAATCCAGTGCACTGAGACCTCTAGTTCAAAGAACTTTCCTTAAACCCTCTTCTTAAACTGCAACCCAAACTTTTTTTCTTTCCTTTCCACAAAGTAGCAATTACAGCTCCGTTGCGGGGCGATTGGGCTTGGGCCGATCAGCTCCTGCTATTAATTAATCTCACAAAGGGGGCTCATTTCCTGGCATTCAAATTGACAAGAGACCAGAGAACAGAAAACCTTTTCAAGCAGTTCCAGCAAACTGAGGGGAAAAGGTATCAGAAGAAAGAGCCCACAGTATTTGAGGTAGAGGGCACATTTGATACTGCCTATACGTCCTGCTGATTGAATGATTTTTGTTAAAGGAGAGCCCTTTACTAATCTTTTACCTGCAAAGGCTTAAGCAGAAGCAAATGCAACACAAATATTACTAAATTTGGACGGGAGAGTCTTCATAGGAGCAGTTTTTCGATTTCAGCCTACCAATGCATTATAGTCACTTTAAACAGAAAGCGTTCACTTTCCTCATACAGAAGAGCCCTTGGAAGAGGGAGAGATGAAGAGAGGCAAGAAAGCAGAATAACAGACAAGAGATTAAAGCTTTTTATTCAGTATCTCTTTCGTATTCAAATTGTGCTAAGGGCTCTGTGAAAGTTAGAAGCAAGCTTGTTCAGGAGGGTTTCTAAAGTGTGTACATGGATTTCATGGGAATAAAAAAGAAGCCACAGACTGAGTAATGAAAGAAAGATAAGATGTCCTATAAAAAACAGCTCAAGAGTAGTTCAATTACCTCAGCAAACCATCAAGACAAGCTTTGAAGATTTGAGAAAACACTGTTAAATTTTAACCAAAAAAAAAAAAAAAAAAAAAAAAAAACTCATGTTGCAGTTTTGTACCAATAAATGTTTGTATACTCTATGAATTGCTTCAGCATTATTCCCCCACATGAATATTGTTTACTTCATTGGTCTGGGGGTAAAAAAGCAGGTTTACACACCTATATAATAGGAAGTTTCTTTAAAGATTACTTTAATTTCTGATCTGGAAACATCTCAGAAACCAAACACAAATAAAAATAAATAAATAGATAGATAGATAGATAGATAGATAGATAGATAGATAGATAGATAGATAGATAAATAGAATTTAAAAAAAAAAGAATGAGTGGCTGAGTTAAAGAAACCTGTAAACTTGGCCATCACTCAAGTGTAGGTATTTTGGTTATTCCAGAATGGTAGAGCTCTGACAAATATTTCATGCCTTACAATGCCTTTTAATGAATATTTCCTAGAAAACTGACAAATATGTTGATAGGTAGACGATATACTGTAATATGTTTGCAATATTATGCAACAAATTGATAGGAAATACTTATTTTTAATGAAGTATGTTAGTCAATGTCTAGGACTAACTGAGTGAGCACCTGAACAACCTAGTAGAAATGCTTAGCAGGCATGTTCTGCAACATCCTTTATCAAAAAGTAACCTTCAGGAAAGATCTCATATGTCTAGAGGGAATCTTTAAACAGACCTCCAAATATGAGATCTTCTTGTATTTTTCTTTTCTTTTCTGTCCTCTTCAAAAAGGATTCTGATGGTTGTCATACAACGGGTCCAGTTCTGAGCCTAAAAACTCTAGGGGACTTTTATCATTTTGTAATCTAGTACCAATAAATTTAATTCATTCTGCATATATTTTTCCATATCCAAGCTTTGCAAAATCAAGATTTTCAAGTTTCCAATTTAAAATGCTACGAAACTTCAGTTTTATGAAAATGAATTTAAAAAGTTGACTCAGTCTTTAAAAAAATGAAAAAATAATGAAAAAAAATATTTAAAGCTTCCTTTCAGAAAGTGGCTAAATTTAATATGAAACTTACATTTTATAAATGACTGATTTCATGTTTTTAAAATCCCTTCTTCCCCTTCTTCCCCTTCTTCCTATCTCTAATATTCTATCTTTACTTCTCTAGTCACTCAGGTTCTATTGAGAATAGTATTAATGAATTATTGGTGAAGTGATCAATCTGATACAACAAGATGGCAGTCTGGTATGGATCTTGCTTCCAGAACCTAGAACCTATAACTTTATAACTCAAATCTTAAAAAGAAAATATTGATAAGGAAAATGAAAACCCATGAGATTCAAATGAAATAGTAGATATAAGGCTCTGTGAAAGATCCAAAGTGTTGTATAAATGTCAGTTATTATTACTATCATCATCATCATCATCATCATTAAATACAATAAAATGAGAGGAACATGAGGGTTGTTCAACTTAATTTAAAAAACAAGATATCAGCCTTACAACACAGATATGTTTAAGTAATTGAAAATTTTAGGAAACCAGGAAATTGTCCTGGCCCATGATCTCAGATTTCAATCATGATCTCAATCAGACAGTAGCAGATAGATATCAATAGAATATGTGAGGATTTATGAATGGTGGAGACCACACAGGGCTCTACTCAATCTTAACTGGAAGGAAATCTACATTGTGGGCTGAGAAGACTTTTTTGGACTTTTGAATATCCTATTTGCAATTTATTTATAATATGACTCCTCTGTGACCTTGGAGGCTTATGAGAATATATAAAAAGTGAAGAAGAAATGTGTGCATAGCATGTGAAAAAACCAAACTAATTGGCTTTGCACAGCACAGAAGTTTAAAATAGCCAAAGCTATTCTATAAACATTTCTGAAATGCTTAATATATGTACAACTGTAATGGAACTACAAAGATGAGTAAAAAAGTTCCTATCTTCTTTTTTTTTTTTTTTATTTTTGAGACCAAACCCTTCTTTAAAAAATAATGAACTTTTCTGATTAGAAGGACAACAGAAAAAGAGGATTGCATATAAAACTATTGACTCTGCCTCATAGAAGCTGTTTTTAAAAAAATAATTACAAATCACTATGGTAGCTAAAAAACTGCCATTATTGTCTATATTCCCTTATGAAATTTCATGTGTTCTCTTCTTTATATTTTATTTTATTTTATTATTAGGCTATACTCATACAATAATATTAAACATGTTTCCACTTGAGTCATGTTGTGAAAGAAGATTCCGAACAAAAGGGAAAACAATAAGAAAGAAAATAAAAATAAAGCAAAAACAAAAACTAAGTAAAAATAGTATGTTTCAATATGCATTCAGACTCTGGATGTGATCAGCATTTTTCATCATAAATTCCAGCTAAGTCTATCACAGTTGATCATTGTACAAAGTTGCTGTTAACAACGTTCTTCTGGTTTTGTTCACTTTAATAAGCATCAATTTATATAAGTCTTTCCAGGATGTTTTTGAAATCTGCTTCTTCATCATTTCTTATTGCACTACCACAACTTGCTCAGTCATTCCCCAATGCATGGGCATTTTCAAAATTTCCAATTTCTTACTACCACTAAAATAGCTGCTATAAATATTTTTGTATGAATAGGTCTTTTTACCTTTTTAAATGATCTCTTTGGGATATAGAACTAGTAGTGATATTGCTGGATCAAAAAGTAAACATAGTTTTATAACACTTTGGGAGTAGTTGCAAATTGATCTCCAGAATAGTTGGGTTAGTTCGCAATTCCATCCACAATGCATCAATGTTCTGGTTTTCTCACATCTTCATCTATCAATCTATTTATCTATCTATCTATATATTTATATGTATATATATAGTGAGATAATCAGCTTTCTCAACCTTAGTTTTCTCATCTGTAAAATGGGATTAATAATAGTTATTCCTTAAAGTTGTTTTGAGCATCAGATGAGATTCCAATATATAAGCAACATGTTGAACTAGAAGCATTAACCAAATGATTACCCTTTATTATAATCTTTAATTCTTTGTGCCTGGCCCTTTTTCTGAGCTCTCAATTATCTCGACTGTAACATCTGTCTAATCTGGCATCTCTACTATGTGGTATTGCTGTAATCTTGCCCTTATGACCCTCACTTCCATTTATTTGAAATAATGAATGCACTTTTAAACATGTTACTATTTCTTCCCTGCATAATGTTTGTCCTGTGTAAGATTATTTTTTTCTTTTATATTCTACAGGTCATCTCTTGCTTCTCATCAAAAATAACCAATGGCTTCTTGTAATCTGGAGTACAAACTCGTTTACCTCACATTTAAAGCTCTTATATACAAATAAAACATAATCAAGAATTTTATATGTACAAAGATCTAAGAGCTAAGAATACAAATGTCTTAGGCGAATGAATAATATTTTTGAGATGAACATGTTGAGGCTTGGAGGCCATCTGTGAGGTCAAAAATTTCAGAAATTCTAAACTATTAGCACGGGAAGTTCAGCTTCTGGTTTGACTGTCTTGAAGACAAAGATTTTGAAGAGGATAGTACTGAACTGAGGTGAAATGTAAAAATGTCTAATTAGTATTACTGTAAACTCTGTTGTTTTTATTTTTGGGTGAGGATTAAGAATCAACCTCCCAAGAGAGTATTAACTATCAATATAAATTTAGTTAATGAATTCTATTTGAAGTCTTTTTGTCAATGCACTATGAATCTTTTGTATCTTATCTTTTTTTGTGTTTAGGGAAAAATAATCATATTATAACTCATCTGAAACATGCAGTATCTTTTTATTTCTATTCTTTGGGGAGATTTAGGCTTATGTCAAAACCTAAACTAAAAGTATATTGAGCCAGTGTGTGTGGAAATTTGATTAGTCAAAGAGCATTTTAAATAGCTATATAGATACATAGGTACATATTCACACATATACTTGCATATATATATATATATATATCTTTGTACACGCATAGGCCAGTTTATATGTATGTTTGTCTATGAATACATATATACATAAATACCAACATGCACAGATTTATAAAATGTGGACAGCTAGGTGGCAAAAGAATAAAGTGCCATATATGGAGTCAAGAAGATTTATCTTCCTGAATTAAAATCTAGCCTTATATACTTTCTATCTGTGTGATCCTGGACAAATAACTTTACCTGGTCTGCTTCAATTTTCTCATCTTTAAAATTAGAAGGAAATAGCAAACTACTCTAGTACCTTTGCCAAGAAAAACTCAAATGAGGTAACAAAGAGTTGGATATGACTGAAACTAGTTAACAATGTCAAATGCCACACACGCACACATATTTACACACATCCCCATACATATAATATACATTGACATGTGTTTTCATATATACATATATGTATGAATATGTGTATATGTGTATATGTTTGTGTGTGTGTATTTTCATATTTAGGGAAAGCAATAAAGGGGGGGAACAGAGAAAGGTAGAGGAGGGAGAAACACAGAGGGAGAGAGAGACAGAGAGACAGAGACAGAGACTGAGACACACATACTGAGTATTTGGTCTCTCTCTAAGGAGATTAAGATCTCTAAGACTGAACCCTATCCATATTATATACACATGACTTTTGAGTGAAAGGGTCCCTTCAGAGCAAAAGGAAATAAGACTTTTGTGCTACCTTACCCATATCCAAGAAGTAATTATCATTTTATGAATTAATAAATAAAGTATTATTATTTCTATGTTACAGATGGAGAAACTGAGTTGGGCAAAAGTTAAATAATTTGTTCAAAGTTACATAGATAGCATCTGAGGCATAGTTTGAACTCAGTTTCTCCATGCCCAACACTTTGAATTATCTGGCTGCCCTAGTTAATAATAGTCTGATATACTTCTATCAAAGAAGGACAGAATTTGATCAAACTACAAAAGTTAATTTTGATTAATGCTAAGGTTATAAAATGAATAAATATCAGCATGTCCTATTCAATCATTTTGGCTAACTTTATAATTAATACTTATTATGGTAAGATCAGGTCCAATATAATATTTGTCGTTGAATATTAACATTGCCAAATGAATGAATTGATTTTGTGTTGGGGTCCTTAATACAAAAATAAAATCTATGAAAATAGAAATTAAGAAATAGTTTCAGAAGATAAGTTTATGTATTTTTCCCTGTAAGAAAATCAAGCTATAACTAGATTATACAATGAATTAAGGAATTCACGAAACTCTGGTGTTCAGATAGAAGAAAATCAATTTGTAAAACTATTTCTTATCACAAACTAATCTTTGAGCTTATACACTCAAATACAAGAAGTCAGCATCTGCGATTTGCAAATGACGTTTCAAATTGAAAGATCTCTGGACACTAATTACTGAAAAGAAGCCCTTATGTGTTAGATGATTCTAATTTATTGTTAAAAAGGGTAATCATAAAAATAACATTTTTTTTCCTCTACTTGTTTTTCCCTTTAATAAGACAGCAGCAATAGGGAGGAAGGGAAAGGCTTCTATGGATAACACTGAAAAGGTGTCCATATTAAGTGCAAGAAGATATATTTATCTAGGGATTCGTATAAGATAAATTATAGATATTTGTTTTTAGTTTCAGGAAAGATGATTGATAATAAAAATTTTTCCATGAAAATATTTGATGCTCTTTATGTCCAGTATTCAAATAGAACAGATCTTGGACATATTTTTAACGGAACCCAAAAATAACATCTGTACCTAACAGTTTAACCTATTGGGCATGGATCAGAGAGTTCTTTTTTTTTTTTTTCTTTCAAAATATATTGCCCCAAAATATGGAAACATTTAACTTGTGTGGCCTCTAACATATTGACTGAACAAATGAGTGGCATTCTGAGCTGAATTTTTAAGGAAATACTTCACCTCCATGTTTGTGGGAAGTCTAATTTAAGAACTAAATCAATAATAGAGCCCTGCCCAGCTGAATCTCCAACTGAGGAAACATGTGAGTTCCTCACCCATCGAAGCTAGAATACATATCATAATCAATTTATATAAAACATTGTAGAAATCTCCAATGATTCTCCTATTAGCATGAGATGTTTTATCAAGGTAGTTTATAGAAAGAGAGCACAACAGAAGACCATGAAAACAAAAGTAATCAGGGTTACTTTCCTTTTTTAAAATGAGTAGCTAGTTACTAGAACTATCCTTTCAACAAAACTTTGCCAGACAGGTATTAAAGTAATCTTCACAGTTCTGAACTAGAAAAAAGTATTAAGTCAATCTAATTTACACATTTAGATCTCCAGAGCATAGGAAATTCTCCAGAGATACAGTCATATTTATAATCAGCAAATCTTTTATTGGAAGAAATGAAAAGGGTGGTCAGAATATTCAAGTTTATTAAAGCAAGGATTGGTTTGAAGGATCACTAATTTCTTAAGACTACCAAATGGTTTGAATGGGAACATAATTCCTTTTGCAATTATGGGACTAGAATAATAGATTCTATGGCAAGTATCTTGAATATAGTAGAAAAAACGGCTCAATATTTCTTATGCTTAGTTGACTGATTAACATCTGCCTGATTGAACCCTTATAAATTTGGAATGAATTATAATTTTATTGAGTAGCCTAAGTGAAAGGTCTCTAAAACCATTTTTGCCAGTCTCTTGATTTGGAAAGCCATTTGCCCTTACTACTCTTAACCTAAGGAAAAAGTGGCAAATAAAATTGGCTCAGCAAAAGACAATTTACTGTAAAGACCAACAAGAAAGCCAACTTAAGGTCATAAACAAACAAACAAACAAACAAACAAACAAATAAATAAATAAATAAATAAATAGATAGATAGATAAATAAATGAAAAATCATTAGTACCTCAGAACTCAAAAGAGTAGGAACAATTTGGCTGTTTGGGCAGACAATCTTTCAAATGGTAGGAGAGGAAAATTGTCAGATCATTGACCCATATTCTCATTAATTTTTCTACTACCCCATTCACAAAATGACAGCATAAGGAAGCAAAAATTCAAACTTTACTGTATTCCAATTAAATGAATCTAGTTCTTGGTGAGGGCATATGACCAGAGCATTACTCTTCCTTATCCTCGTCCTTGTCCTCGTCCTCCTCCTCCTCCTGCTCTTAGCCCTACTCCTACTTCTACTCCTATTACTACTTAGTTTTTGTTTTCTCTATTCACCTTCTACAGAAGGAAATCGGATTCCAGAATTTGCATTAAAATGGTAATTTGTTCCATAGGGGCATCACTGGCTTTTATTCATGATGTTTAACTTTTGAAGAAGGGTATTAAAGGTGTAAAATACAACAGATTTTCACCTTTAGCCAGATTGTAAACAAAGTAAAAGTAGGATGATTCTCTTTCCTGGATGAAACCAGGGGGGAAAAAGAGGGCAAAATGTAAACAATCTTCTTCTTCTTTTTTTTTAATTAAAGCTTTTCATTTAAAAAATAAGCATGGGTAATTTTTCAACACTGAACTGTGAAAAACCTTCTGTTCCAAATTTTCACCTCCTTTCTTCCTCCTCCTCCCCTAGTTGTCAGGTAGTCCAATACATGTTAAATATATTAAAATATATGTTAAATCCAATATATGTATACATATTTATACAATTATCTTGCTGCACAAGAAAAATCAGATAAAGAAGGGAAAAAAAAAACAGAGAAAGAAAACAAAATGCAAGCAAACAACAACAAAAAGAGCAAAAAAGCTATGTTGTGGTCCATACCCAGTTCCCACAGTCCTTTCTCTGGCTAAAGATGGCTCTCTTCATCACTGAACAATTGGAATTGATTTCAATCATCTCATTGTTAAGACAGTTAACATCCATCAGAATTGATCGCCATATAGTCTTATTGTTGCTATATATAAGATCTCCTGGTTCTGCTCATTTCACTTAGCATTAATTCATGTAAGTCTCTCCAGGACTCTCTGAAATCATCCTGTGGTCATTGTTTACAAAATAATCATGTTCCATAACATTCATATACCATAAGGTGTGAAGTCTAGGCTAGCTCTCTGGAGGCCTCAGGAATAGTCGGAGTCAGGATGAGTAAAAGTCCTTGGTCTTCAGGGGGAGAAGTGAAGAAGACAGACAAACTGCCACAAGCTCCCGACTCAACCTCCCTTCTCCTGGTCCTGCTGCCAAGTGAAGTTCTCTCGCCTCTCTCACTTCACCCCCTAATCCTTACCTATAATTTCTTGACCCCAAACATTGAGCCAGCATTAACTGAGAGAAGAGCAATTCCAAACATATGCTAACAGAGTCATTGTCAAAGTGCTTGGTTGTCTGGTTCAAGTGCACCTATTCAGAGTTTCAGCCCTTTACAATAAGGTATTCAGACATTCTCCAATTGATGAAATCTATTCAGTTTCCAGTATATAGCCACTATAAAAAGGGCTGCCACGAAAATTTTTTTCTCCTTTAAGATCTTTTTGGGATATAATCCCAGTAGAAACACTTCTGGGTCAAAGAGTATGCACAGTTTGATTACTTTTTGAGCATAGTTCCAAATTGCTCTCCAGAATGATTAGATCCATTCACAGTTCCACCAATATACATATCCCAGTTTTCCCACATCCCTTCCAACATTCATCATTAGCCTTTCCTGTCATCTTAGCCAATCTGACAGGTGTGTAGTGGTATCTCAGAGTTGTCTTAATTTGCATTTCTCTGATCAATAGTGATTTGGAGTACCTTTTCATATAACTAAAAATAGTTTCAATTTCTTCATCTGAAAATTGTTTGTTTGACTCTTTTGACCATTTCTCAATTGGAGAATGGCTTAAATTCTTATAAATTTGACTTAATTCTCTATATTGTTTGCCTTCTAATCTTGTCTGCATTAGTTTTGTTTGTAGAAAAACCTTTTAACTTAATATAATGAAAATTATCTATTTTGTGGTCAATAATGATCTCTAGTGCTTCTTTGGTCACAAATTTTTTCCTCTTCAATAAGTATGAGAAGTATACTATCCTATGTTCTTCTAAATTTTTTATATCATTCTTGACGTCTAGATAATGAATCCATTTGAACATTATCTTGCTTTATAGTGCAATGTATGGGTAAATAAGAACCTAGTTTCTTCCATACTACTTTCCAATTTTCCCAGCAGTTTTTGTGAAAGTGAATTCTTATCCCAAAAGGTGGGGTCTTTAGTTTCGTCAAACACTAGATTGCTATAGTGATAGACTATATTGTCCTGTGAACCCAACCTATTCTACTAATCAACTATCAATTTCTTAGCCAGTACCAAATGTTTTTGATAACCATTGCTTTATAATATAGTTTTAGATCTGATACAAGTAGGCCACTTTCATTTGCTTTTTTTTTTTTTTTTTCATTAATTCCCTTGAAATTCTTGACCTTTATTCTTCCAGATGAATTTTGTTGTTATTTTTTTCTAGGTCAGTAAAATAGTTTCTTGGGTGTTTGATTGATATAACACCAAATAAATACATTAGTTAAGGTAGTTGTGCCATCTTTATTATATTGGCTTCAGCTATCCAAGAGCCCTTGATATTTTTCTAATTGTTTAGATCTGACTTTATTTGTGTGAAAAGTGCTTCATAGTTATGGTTCCTGACTTTCCCTTGCTAGATAGATTCCCAAATATTTTATACTATTGACAGTTTTTTTAAATGGAATGTGTCTTTGTATTTCTTGCTGTTGGGTTTTGTTAGTGATGTATATAAATCCTGATGATTTGTGTGGATTTATTTATTGACATAAAGTTGGGCAAAGTAACTCCTAATTATTTCCTCTTGATGGGTGGAAAGTTCTCCCTTTTCATTTTTTAGATTAATATTTTGATTTTCCTCTTTCCTTTTTCTTATCAAATTAACTAAAGTTTTGTCTATTTGGCTTTTTCATAAAACCTATTCTTAGTTTTATTTATTAATTCAATATTTTTTTAACCATCAATTTTATTGATCTCTCCTTTTATTTTTAGAATTTCAAGTTTGGTATTTGATTGGAGATTTTTAATTTTCTCTTTTTCTAGCTTTTTTAGTGGCAAGCCCAATTCATTGTTCTTTTCTTTATTTTATACAAGTACACATCTAGAGATATAAAATTTCCTCTTATTAACTGCTTTGGCTGTATCCCCACATTTTGGTGTGACATCTTATTATTGTCATTCTCTTGGATGAAATTGTTAATTGTGTCTATGATTTGCTATTTTGCCCATTCATTCTTTAAGATGAGATTATTTATTTTCCAATTACTTTCTGGTCTATTTTTCCCTGTCCTTTTTATTAAATGAAATTTTTATTGTATCATGATCTGAAAAAAATCCAGTCACTATTTCTGTCTTTCTGCATTTGATTTTAAAGGTCTTTATGTCCTAATATATGGTCAGTTTTTGTATAGGTTCTATATACTTCCAAGAAGAAAATGTGCTCCTTTCTGTCTCAATTCAATTTTCTCCAAAGATCTACCATACCTAGCATTTTTAGTATTATATTTAGTTCTTTAACTTTTTTCTTATTTATTTAGTGATTTGATTTATCTAGTTCTGAGAATGCAAGGTTGATATCTTCCATTAATATAGTTTTACTATTTCTTCTTGCAGCTCTTAACTTCTCCTTTAGGTATTTAGATGCTATACCACTTGGTGCATATATATTTAGTATTTATATTGCTTCATGATCTCTGGTACCCTTTACCAAAATATAGTTTCCTTCCCTATCTCTTTTAATTAAATCAATTTTTGCTTTTGCTTGATGTGAGATAAGGATAGTTACCCCTGCTTTTTTATTTCATCTGAAGCATAATAGATTCTGCTCCAGCCTTTTACTTTTTCTCTTTATGTATCACTCTGATTTAAATGTGTTTCTTTTAAACAACATATTGTAGGATTCCGGCATTAAATCCAGTCTGCTATTTGTTTCAGCTTTACAAAAGAGTTAACCCCATTCACAATTACAGTTAAAATTATTAATTCCATATTTCCTGCCATCTTACTAACCTCAAATTATACTTTTCTTTTTCCTTTTCTCCTTTTCCTCCTCCCCAGTATTTTACTTATAAGCATTACTTGCCTCAAGAAGCCCTCCCCCTTTACAGTCTCTCCACCTTTCTTATACCTTTTCCCTACTATTTTTGTTTTCCCTTTTATTTAGCCTGCCTCTTCCCTTTTCATCTTTCCCCTTCCACTTTTCTATAAGGTGAGAGAAGTTTCTCTGAGAAACCAGAGGTGTGTAATATCTTCTCTTTGAGCCACATCTAATGAGGGTAAGATTAACAAAATGTTCATTCTACTCCCTTCTTTCTCTCAATTATAATTGGTTTTCTTTGCCTCTTCCTGAGATGTAATTTCTCTCATTTTACCTCCACTTTTCATTTTTTTCTGGTACAATCTCCTTTCCATCTCTAGTTTCTTTTTTATATTATAAGAGTAAAATGAAATTATACGTGCACTCATCTATGCATACCCATAACAGAGATACAATTCTCAAAAGTTCTTTTCTTTTTACTTTTTTATGCTTCTCTTGAGTTCTATATTTGGGGTCAATTTTTTTGTTTATCTCTGGTCTTTTCATCAGAAATTAATGGAATCCACCTGTTTCATTGAATGTCCATCTTTTTCCCTGAAAGAATATGCTAAGTTTAGCGGAGTAGTTTATTTTTGGCTGCATTCCAAGTTACTTTGACTTTTGGAATAATAGATTTTAGGCTCTTCAATCCTTTAAGGTGGAAGCTACTAGGTCCTGGATAATCCTTATTGTGGCTCCCCAGTATTTGTATTGTTAATTTTTTTTCCTGGATACTTGCAATTTTTTTTCTTGTTCTGACAGTTCTGAAATTTAAGCTCAATATTTCCTGTCATTTTAAATTTGGGGTTTCTTTCAGGATGTATTTCATGAATTCTTTCAATGGCTATTCATTTTTTTGGCTTTGCTTGACTATATTCTGGTTGTCTTATTGAGTCATTCATTTCTATTTGTTCAGTTCTGATTTTTAGTGAATTATTTTCTTTATATCTTTTTTTTAACTTCCTTTTTGTGTTTGTCCAATTGAATTTTAAATGAGTTGTTTTGTTCTATGGAATTATTTTTTCCATTTAAGAAATTTTGTTTTTTTAAAGAATTATTTTCTTTTTCCATTTCACAAATTCTGGTGTGTTTTTTTTTTTTTTTTTTCTGGGAGTTGTTTTCTTTTTTCATTTTGTCAAATCTATTTTTAAGGAGTTACATGTTTTTTCCATTTCAGTATTTTGTAGTGAATTTTCTTCAAATCATTTCTTTATTGCCTTTTTCAAACCCCCTTATAAAGCTCTCATTTGTTTTCCCGATTTTTCTTCCAGATCTCTTTTAAGATCTTCTATAGTTTCTTCTAAGAGAGTTTTGTGTGATGGGGGCCAATTTATATTACCTTTTGGGGCTTTATCTGGAGATGATCTCCTTTTAATCTCCTCAGGATTTGAAATCTGTTCTTCTCTTTCACCATAAAAAAATATCTATTGTCAGAGTTCCTTTTGCTTTGTTATTCATTAAAAAAAAGTTGAATATATTTTTAGGATATGGGAAATTATCCAAGTTTCCCCTACAAGCAGAAGTGGTTTTCTCCAGAAGCTGCAGTGGCTAAGATGAATCAGTGCTGACTCATTCCCAATGCTGGGTAGGCATGGCCAGGTCCTGTGAGATTCTGGTGACTCAGGGTTCACTATTTACCTTTTGTGTGTATGTTGGATGCTATCTAATTTCTCTGCTGATCTATTGGCTTGCTGCCAGGGAAGTGTAACTTCCAACACTAATTCCTCTCCCCATAGATTCTCCACCCTGCAGAGCCCGACCCACCCTGGGTCTGCACAACCTGTGCTGGTATCTGTGCTCAGCCTGCTTGAGCTTGGCCTGCCTCTCTTTGTGCCCTATTGAAACAGACCTTTTCTGGCGATCTTTGAAATTGTTTCCTGCTGATAATTTATACTCCCGATATTCGTGGTTTCTGACAGTCCAGAGCTAATTCACAGACTGGATTTGATAATTATTGTGAGGGTATTAGGGGAAGGTCAGAAAGAAATGTGCCTCCTCTACCATCTTGGCTCTGTCCCTTGTGAATAGTCTGAGTGAAGGAGAAATGTCATCTGACTTTTTTTTTTTTTTTACTGAGAACAATGCACTAACTAGATGAAACCTGTGGCAAAAGACTCCTGTTATCCTTAGTTTATGTTTTTCTTTTTTTTTTCTCATTTCAATCTTTGCTTTTAGTACAAACTTATTCAGCATTAGAGCCTCTTTAATATTTTAATAAAGCTTTCTGTCTCCATATTCTCAGGTATATAACAGAAAAGAATCCATTATAGCTACCATGAACTCTACTCTTCATTTACTTTTCCCCCATCTCATCTTTCTCTCACATAAACGCAATGAATTGGTCTACAAACATTTATTATGAAACAATCATCTACAAGGTGGATGCTAGAGATATAAAATTAAAAAATGAAACCACTCACAGTTTTAATAAGCTTTTACATATTCATATCTCATATATAACCAGCTACAACTACACTCATATCCATACCTATAAACAATATCATTAATTTCTTCACTACTAAGGGAAGAAGGAAATTGATACAAAAGATATTTTACATGTCTTCTGCTTAAGTCCTCTGTTGTTATGAGGTAATAAGGTTACCTTAATTTCTTAAAGGATTTATCAATAGAGTACAACTTTCTATTAAAGTGAAAAGGCTTAGAATCTAGATCAGGTGAATTTTAAAAATTCTCTGCACTTGAAAGTTTATTTACTTACCTTATGCTCTTAACTAATCAATTGTCTGATACTTTTTGCTTTCTAAAATTATTCAATATTTTAAAATTAATATTACATTAAAACTATCAAACTGTGCATACCCTTTGACCCAGCAGCGCTACTACTGGGATTATATCCCAAAGAAATACTAAAGAGCGGAAAGAGACATATATGTGCCAAAATGTTTGTGGCAGCTCTTTTTGTTGTAGCTAGAAACTGGAAGATGAATGGATGTCCATCAGTTGGAGAATGGTTGGGTAAATTGTGGTATATGAAAGTTATGGAATATTATTGCTCAGTAAGAAATGACCAGCAGGAGGAATACAGAGAGGGTTGGAGAGACTTAAATCAACTGATGCTGAGTGAAATGAGCAGAACCAGAAGATCACTGTATACTTCAACAACGATACTGTATGAGGATGTATTCTGATGGAAGTGGAAATCTTCAACATAAAGAAGATCCAACTCACTTCCAGTTGATCAATGATGGACAGAGGTAGATACACCCAGAGAAGAAACACTGGGAGGGGAATGTAAATTGTTAGCACTAATATCTGTCTGCCCAGGTTGCATGTACCTTCGGATTCTAATGTTTATTGTGCAACAAGAAAATGATATTCACACACATGTATTGTACTTAGACTATATTGTAACACATGTAAAATGTATGGTATTGCCTGTCGTCGGGGGGAGGGAATAAGGGAGGGGGGGTAATTTGGAAAAATGAATATAAGGGATAATATTATAAAATATATATATATATATAATAAAAAAAATTAAAATAAATAAATAAATAAATAAATAAATAATATTACATTAAAACAACTTTTTAAAATAGTAGGATTAGATGTAAATGAGTGAACTTCTAGTGTTTCATCTATTCTGTAGGCAAGATGGGTAAAAGGAACCTTTCAAAAATTAAAAATTGGCAGTAGCAATTATCCTTAGCTCCAGTCAGGATGAGACCAATACTTAACTGCTACCTTGATGCTAGAGAGAAATATGAAACAGTAAAAGTTAAATTGAGAGAATAAAAGAGAGAGTATTCACAAGGAACTTGTAAATGAAAATTGGAAAAAAGAAAACAAATACTAAGTTATTCTATAAATTAATAAAAAGCATCACTGTGGAAAATCTTATTTATTTGTGTTCCCCCAAGTACTTAATATAAAAAACAAAAACAAAAAAAACCTTTGTGCCCGCATTTTAATCTTAAGAATAATCTCAGTTGTTTCCCAGCCAGTTTTGGTGAGAGGAAGGGAGAAGTGTTCTAAAGTGATTCAACTTTAAGCCTATTACTTCATCATTTTTGACCATTTTATTATGTGCTTTAATTTTCAGAGTTCAAGACATTGCTTTAAAATAATTTTAAAATCATGTATAATAAATTAAGGACATCATTTCCAAAACTGATTGTGATCCTGGATAGTAAACTTGATATGACAATAATTGTATTTATTACTTAAAAAAATGGAACCCTTTTCCCCCTAGGTAACTGGCTTGCTTTAATGGTTATTACTTGTAAAGAAATTTTTGTGAGATATAGGAGATATGAAACTTAAATTGTCTTTCAGAAAAATGACATATTATAATTCAAATGTGACACTTTACATATTAACTTTTTGAAGAATAAAATTTAATTTCAGACTATTTTGTTCATTTTTAGAGAAATTTTCGATGAATCATAAAGTCTTTCAACAAAGCACCCAGTCTGTGTTGTAGGAAAAAATATTGTGTGTGCTGCAGATCTAGTCATAATGCCCACAAAAGGCTTAGAAGGGGGAAAAAACATCACTTAGATGACAGTTTTTAGAATTTCTGGTCATTCCAGATCTTGTGTGGGACAAGATGTAAAAACAAACAAACAAAAAAAACCAGCCAAAACCCCTCCCAACCTCCCCCCCAAAATACAAAAACAAACAAACAAACAAAAAAAAAAAAAAAACCTAAACTCTGTTATCTAGGATATGTACTATTGTAATTTAATTTCCTATTGGATGCCAACATGTATTCCTAGTTCCTTTTGTTACCATCTCTTAAAGACTATGAACTTTGGATAGTACAGGAAAATTAAATCCTTCTCTAGTGCATTATGTTTTAGATTGCCAGAATAAAGGTAAATATTTATAGAAAGAGACCATAGTAAAACCTTATCAGTAGAATCCTTCTTGACATTATTGTACCACTCTCCCTTTCCCCCCACCCCAACTAAGCTATAATTTTACATACGTCTACTGGGACTCTGTGCCAAAAATCATCACTAAATAGAACTACTACTAATCAAAACAACAACAACAACAACAACAACAACAAAAAAAAAAAAAAAAACAAAAAAAAAAAAAAAACCAGCTCAGAAGGCAAACTCTGGGAATCCAGACTTTTTCATGAAAAAAAGCAGGCAAAGCTACATTCTGCAAACAGAAGGGTTAAAAAGAAAGACTCAGCGATGCACAAGATGCTTGGAATAGCAGCTGCTTTACTCCAGGGGCATATTCAACCATGAAAATAACAAAAAAGAGGAAACACCAAAAGAAAAAGAAAGGAAAGAAAATGAGAAAGAAACAGAAAAGAATCTTGACCATAGAAAGCTACTATGGTGAAAGGACAGACCAAAACACAAATTCAGTTGAGGACAAAATGTCCACAGAAGAAATGTCCAAGAGTAATGTGAATTAGTCTCAAGCCCAAAGAGGCTTCTTGGAAGTGCTCATAAAAGACTTTAAAAGACAAAAGAGGTATAAGAAAAATGAAAAAGGAAATGAGAGGTCTGTATGATAGAATCTGTTGGACTCTTGGAAGAAGAAAAAAAGAAGGAAAAAGAAAGCAATGCCTTAAACAGTAGAATTAACCAAATGTAAAAAGAGATAGAAAAGCTAACTGAAGAAAGTCAACCTTTAAAAACTACAATAAAGCAAATGAAAGCTAATGACTCTGTGAGACAGCAAGAATCAGTCAAACAAATGAAAAAGAATGAGAAAATGGAAGAAAATGTGAAATACTTCAGTGGAAAAACTGTCAACCTGGGAAATAAATCAGAAGAGATGAATTAAAAATTATTGGCCTACTTGAAGACCATGAGCAAAAAAAGAGCCTGGATAGCATTCTTCAAGTGGCCATTAAGGAAAAATGTCCCAATATTCTAAAAACAGAGAGGGAAATACTCATAGAAATAACCCATCAATCACCTTCAAAAAGAGATCCCACAAAGAAAATCCCAAGGAACATTGTTGTGAAATTCCAGAACTACAATCTCAAGAAAAAAAAAATGCTACAAGCTGCCAGGCAATAACAATTCAAAGATCAAAGAGCAACAGTCAGTATTACCCAGGATCTGGCAGTTTCTATAATAAAGGATACAAGGAACTGGAATACCATATTCTGGAAGGGAAAAAAACCTAGATTTACAACCAAGAATTAACTACTCAGTGAAACTCAGCATCATCTTTCAGGGGAGGTGATAGATCTTCAATGAAGTAAGAGAATTTTAGTCATTTCTATTGAAAAAGCAGAAAACTTAATATAAAAATACAGCATTCAAGAGAAGCATAGAAAGGTAAACAAGGAAAGCATATATATATATATATATATATATATATATATATATATATATATATATATATATATATATAAATATATGTGTGTGTGTGTGTGTGTGTGTGTGTGTGTATTATTTAAAGATTAAAGTGTTTATATCCCTACATGGGAAAAGATAGCTGTAATACTTGAGAACTGTATCTATCACTGGGATAGACAGAGGGGTTGTCACATGGACTGAGGATGTGGTTGTGATTGGACTCTGATGTGAAAGAAAAAGGCATTAAGAGATGGGAAAAGGTCTGTACTGGAAGAAGAGGAAAGGAATGATATAAGAGGACAAATTGTTTACATGAAGAGAGGCAAAAGACCTATTACAATCCAAGGAAATTAGGAAAGGAGATGAGCATTGTCTGAAGCTTAATCTCATCGATTTTGGCTCTAAGAGGGAATAACTTAATCATTCAGTTGAGTATAGAAATTTGTCTAACCCTATAAAGAAGTAGGAGGAGAAAGAGGAGAGAAAAAGAGAGGGGCAGGACAAAAGAGAAGGCAGAAATACAATGAGAAAAGGTGGGAGAAGGTGGAAAGGAGTGATGGAAGATAAAGTAGTGGGTGGGATGGGTCAAAAAAAAAAAAAACAAGGTTAATGACAGGGTGGAAAGAGAAAACACAGGTATATACAGGGGAGAAATAAGAAGAGCTGGTAATCAAAACTGGAAATGTGAATGGGATGATCTCTCCCCTAAAATGAAAGTGAATGGCAAAAGTGGATTAAAAAAACAGAATCCTACAATACATTATTTACAAGAAACACATTTGACACAGAGAGAGACATATATAGAGGAAAGAATTTATTATGTTTCAGCTGAAGTAAAAAAAAAAAAAAGAGGGGTAGCAATTCTGGTCTCAGATAAAGCAGAACTAAAATAGATCTTATTTAAAAGAGATAAGGAAGGAAAGTCCATCTTAATAAAGAGTACCATAATGATGAAAGGATATGAAGAAACAATTTTCAGATGATGAAATTAAAGCCATTTATAGTTATATGAAAAATGCTCTAAATTAGTATTAATTAAAGAAGTTCAAATTATAATAACTCTGAGGTACCACTTCACACTTCTCAGATTAGCTAAAATGACAGGAAAAGATGATAAATGTTGGAGGAGATGTGAGACAAGTGGGACACTAATACATTGTTGGTGGAACTGTGAACCAATCCAACCATTCTGGAGAGCAGTTTGGAGCTATGTTCAAAAAGTTATCAACTGTTTATACTCTTTGTCTCAGCAGTGTTTCTACTGGGCTTATATCTTAAAGAGATCTTAAAGGAGTTGGAAAGGGACCCACATGTGCAAAAATGTTTGCAACAGCCTTTTTTGTAGAGTCAAGAAATTGGAAACTGAATGAATGCCCATCATTTAGAGAATGGCTAAATAAGTTATTGTATATAAATGTTATGGAATATTATTGTTCTGTAAGAAATAATCAGCAGGATGATTGCAGAGAAGTCTTGAAAAATTTACTTGAACTTATGCTAAGTGAGATGAGCAGAACCAGGAGATAACCATACAGGGAAGTAAGAAAGATTATACAATATCAATTCTGAAGGATGTGGCTCTCTTCAATAATGATCTTGTGATGAAAAGAGCCATCTACACCCAGACAGACAACTATGGGAACTGACTGTGATTAACAACATAGGATTTTCACTCTTTTTATTGTTGTTTGCTTGCATTTTATTTTCTGTCTCATTTTTTTACTGTTTGATTTGATTTTTCTTGTGCAGCAAGATAATTGTATAAATATATATGCATGTATTGGATTTAATATATATTTCTACCATATTTAACATATATTGGACTGCTTGCCATTTAAGGAGAGTGTTGGGGAAGGGAGGGAAAATTGAAAGACAAGGTTTTGGAAGAGCTATGTTTTGAAAAATAAAAAGCTTTAATAAAATAAATAAATACATACATACATAGAAATGAACCTATACCTTTCCACAAAGATATGCATTTAAGGAAATAATGTGTATAAATATAAAACAATACAAAATTTATACACCTGAAGAATGAGTGAAGTAAATTGTGTTAACACAACCCCAAACTTCTGGATAAAAACTGAAAAATACAATCCACCATCTGGAGACATTATGTATATCAATAAGATACAAGAATCTGAATATTAAGAATCTAGATGATGGACTTAAATTTTTTGTTTTCATCTAGATGTTTCCACTATATTAATATAGAGTTCTAGGTTACACTAGAAATATAATTATCTAGTTCTCATAATTAAACTTTACAAAAATAAATTTCCCAGACTTAAGTAGTAAATAAGCTGGATCTACTATGTCTAAAACCTGCACAGTTGTGTAGGGTAAGATAGTGAAAGGCAGAAATCTGGATATCATGTTAGGAGGCAAAGTACAAAGACAAGTACACCAATGTAATCTATGCTGCACTTTTGCCATTTCTTTCTAATTTAAGTTTAACCTCTAATTACTACCAGATCAATATACATAATGGATCTGACTTATCTCCTTAGTGAGAAGACTCTAAGAACCATAAACTTTTTGGCAAAAAGAAAAAAAAGGGCAGGAAGTTTGGCATTCATTATAAGGAATTTAGAAATTTAGTAGTATTATGTAGAATGCTAAGCTGTACAATGAATTTATTGGTGTCAGAGAGGTCAACTTTCTTCAGTTATTTTGTGTTTTTGCTGCTAAAGTTCTTGTGATCATTTGCCCAAATTACGTGTATTGATATTAACTTAAGCTTTGATAATGAACACATATAACATATGCTAAGCTATCCAAATTCTTGTTATTTTGAACAGCCGATGAGTTACTGAAGCACAAATCAATTTGAGTGGCATATAGACTATAACTTAGATATACTTTATTACTTAGACACATTTATTGGGATGGAATTTTTACAGTCTCATAATTCCCTAGAAGCTCACCCATAAACGAATAACAGGAAAAGAATATAATTAATAAAGAATATCTCCTAATACTTCTTTGCAAAAAGTTTTGTTTTTGACTGTTAAGAAGAATTTTGTTGATTGCTCGAGTTTTAAAGCACAAACCATTTGCCCTTCCTTCAGCTCCTAAAAGAGTTGGAAGACTATGTTACTCTGTAGGTGCCATGCAAGAATAAGAATTGCTTTTATACTTTTATATAATATTAGTGATAATAAATGTTGGTACTCTAGTTAAGTTACCTCTGTAGATTACTACAACATACTCCTATTGGTTGCAGCCTTTGTTAAAGCATCCCATATAATTCTTGCCTTCATGATATCAATCTAGTTTTGTTTGGTGCTTCAAAAATAGTTTTTAAATAGAGAATGATATTTTTCAGTACAATTTACTTATTTTGGGTCATTTGGCTTAAATTATTTTTGAAATATGAATTTTAATTAGTATAATTTATCAGTATGCTTTTGAATGTTGCTAAAATCAATTTAGTGAATTATCACTGAGACATCATGTGGTATTCAAACCTTAATAAAAAGATTTAATTAAGTTATCACACTTTATCAACTTCTGAGTAAATAGATAAGCCATATTTTGATTTTTTTCTTTTTTTTTTTTTCATTTTGCTTATGCTGATTTAGGCTGACTAAATTATACTTATCTTTTTAGTACCTCATTGATTTGTCACCCATCTTCTGACATTCTCTTCTCTTTTATCTAAACATGTACAAAAATAATATTTTTTGCTTTAGATCTTTCTCTCTTCCCACAATATGGTTGTGGAATCTTGTTGATGTTTTGTTCTCTTTCATATCATGTAAGGAAGAATTATTAAGGGGATCTCAAAATGAAGCACAAATATCATACTATTTAAAACATAATCTCAATGCTAGAGATTTAGACCTGGAAGGAATTTAAGGTTACTCTAGTTTAATTCCTCATTTTTTCATATGAGGAAACTGATGTCAGAGAGGTAAACTGGCTTGTCTAAAGTTAATGTAACTCTAAAACCAACTATTCTGCTTCCAAATCAAATGCTTTTTTCACTGAATTTATAGTTAGCTTTATCATATTACCTAGTTGTTTAATATTGAACCACGTGTTTACTCTTACTCAGGGAAATCATTTGTACCTGACTATGAAAGAATATTTGGAAGAGGAATTTGAGACAGATGAAATGAGGCACTGAGATACCTTTATATTATAGTAGTTGATCTTTCATTCTTATAGAATCAAAATGCCTCACAATGATAATAAATAATAATTACTGCTGTAATCCTGGATAATTATTCTCTATGACTCTGGAAACTTATTTTTCCTCATTTACCACAACTACACTTCTTTCCCCTCTCCCTTCTAACTATTTTTAGGCCATATTCATTTTGCATTCTTTACATTGCCATCCTTTATAGAATTTTACCAGTATACATAATTATTAAGTTCTTTACATGAAAGATCACTAGTCCTTTTCTTAGTTCTTTTCTTATATATCTTTATATATTTTTAATATTACAACTTCTACTCTTAGTTTTCTAAGAAGTTAGCAAATATAAAAAAAATTTAGTATAAGGGATGGAGGGTTCAGCACAGCATGACAAATTGCATAATGAACTGGGTAATGGTAGACTACCTTATACAAGTATAAATTTTAATATATACTAATTATTTTTGCTATAATTTGGAATGTGATGAGAATATAATGTTGGGACTATATATTTAATAGGAAAATGGGTTGTGATTGTAATTGCATAATCAATATTATTTTATGATATTTCAGGAGATCTTATTTTAAGAGAGCTGTTAAAAAATCAACAACAGCTATATCCTAAACTTCTGATTTTTCTGATTATGACACTGTCATGACTGGTATAAAGTACTTATTTGGCAAATAGCTATGTCTTGACCATCTGAGTTTTATGTGGTCACTTCATGGCACTGTCTCATCATTTTCATTAAACAGAGTATTTGGCTATTTTTCCCCACTGATTTGATTGGTTTAGTTTGGAACTGAATCAATGATGTTTTTGTGGTATATAGATATGGATACAGATACAATCACAATAAAACTGAACCATACATTGCTATACTGTGACTATAGTGATTTACATCATTATTTTACATCTTGATACATACTGATCTACTTATAAAACATTTTAATGGGAAATATTTTTAATTTATTATAATATAGTATTATATTATTATTAGCTAATATCATTATCTTTATTATTCATATTTTAAATAACACATTGCTACACATCTGCATAACCTACCATGCCTTCCTTCATATTTATGCTTAAAAATAGAGCTATATTTTAAAATTGCCTATAGCTACTTAGCTCAGTTGGTTAATGCAAATGAAGCAAAGGTCATGAATTTTAACTCCCTACAGGGTAGTTATTTTGCCTCTGTTCCATGACACAGATCATGACCCAACCTCAACTAGTTACCCTGCAGATATGTGATCTTGGTCATTAAAAGGAGCAAGTAAAAGTATGGGCACATCTGTGCCCAAAAGAAAAAAAAAAGCTAACCCAGAGCTCATACCACACTAGTTTGGCTTGCTAATATTTCATGGTTTTCCAAATTTAGAACTTAAAGAGATTTCAAAAATCATCTAACAAAATTCCCTCATTTTACAAATAAGGAAAGTGAATCTAAGAAGGTAAAGTCCTTGCCTGAAGTCAGAATAACTGAAATGATATTTGAATCTTATATTAAGAATAACTTTCCTCTGTCCTCTTTGTTATTAAGCATGCTGAAGGCTTCCAAATTCTTCAAGACTCAAATAACATGGTACTTTCTTCAGGAATCTGTTCAAGAGTCCATTCAGACAGACACAAACTATCCCTGATTTATATCCTCATAGTATTTAAACACTTACTATTTTGAGCTTTTTAAAAAAAAAAAATTAGTCATTCATATAATTGCTTCTTACATACATATAATTGCTAATTGTTGTAGACTCCATAATATCAAGGACCATTTTATGTCTATCTCAGTCTTCCTCTCAACCTAGAACAGTGCTTGCACATAGTAGGTATGTAAAAGAAATCTTTTTTTCTATTGATTTATTTCAATTATTTTCCCTGCCTAAATAGGGGATTTGATTTTTTCCCCCTTCATTATCAAAGCTCACAGAAATCACTCTACTGACTATCTTACCAACCAAATGACAGAGGACAGTTTTCAATAGTCCCTGAAATTCACCATGATTATTGTTTAATTGAAAGGAAGTTTTGGAATAGTAAATACTGATTTACCAAGTCAGGAATACCTGGGTTCAAGTTCTGCCACCAATACTGATACATAATATTGGACAAAACCCTTAACTTTTCAGTGTTTTTGGTGACTTCCCAAGACTATATTTTCCAGAGGAAGTACCATCATGTATTTGTAGCATTTCCTAATCAGGAAGTTCTCAAGAAATTGGGAGATCACAGAGAGATCATAGGGTCCATATCTACCTCCTTTATCTTTTAATTATTTGAGTAATATCATTACAATTGATTCATGGAATTTCAGAGATTACTGAGAGCAGGACCAGAATCAAATTTTTATTGATTAGATGGGTGAAAATGTAATAGAACATATGATATTACTCCCAAAGTAAGAACTTTATCATGTTTTATATATGTGCTTGTGTCTATATACATATATAGATATCTTTATAACTTCATACATAACCATGTATATATATTTCAATATCAAAAAACTGTATCTCAAAATTGCATTTTAAATGCTTTAGCACTTCTTAGTGACTTAGCAAAGAATATATTTTTCCATTTTCTAATCAAAGTCCAAGTATAGAGTGAGAAAATATGCCACAGATCCTTTAGCTTTCTCATATGAGTGCCTCACAATGGATAGAGGAGGAGCAAACAATCTGACATGCTATTTATCCAGCTATAAAATTATTGTAATTAGGGAAAGTGAGATATTTTTGTATTTAAAAGACTTTATTAGTTCTTTGTATAATGTTTATAAATAAATGTTTGCATTTAAATATATAATTACATGAAACATAACTGAAGAAACTACTTTTGGGTTGTAAATTAAAGGATTTTTTATATTTGTAACCAAATTGATGGAGATTTGGATATTAAAAAGTTATCTTAACATGTGAATCATATTGTGTCTCATGGTGGTATTGATGAGGTGCAAATAATGAGGCTAATGGTCAAGAATTGGGGTGGGGAATCCCCTCTGGTCTGCATGCAGGTTCAATGGGAAAGAATTCACAAACCCGAAATTTGTTTGTGGCAAGAAAAGGGAATTTTATTGTTTATTAAGAAGAAGCTTTCTTAGTGGGCAAAACTCCTTATTAGGAATTTTGTCAAAGGTGTGTTAACAGACCCCTGGTTATATGGGCAATGTTGGCCTGGGTCTGGGAGCTGTCTGGATTAATAAATAAAGGACTATCAGAGATCTCCAATTGAATAAAATCACTTAACTGGGAGTTTGAAGGCTTCTTCCCAGAGTCTGGGAATTCCCTGAAGAGGATCTAGGCTACCCTCAAAAGATCTCAGTTTCAATGGAGGGTGATTTGACCAAGATCTCCCATTGAATAAAGCCTCTTAACTTGGGTAGGGCTTATTTGGGAAAGATATATTTTCCCAGAGGAGAACCTGAGACCCCAAATCTCCCTACTTTTATAGATTAAAGGGGACACAGTTTCAGGGTTCATCCCCATCAGTATGAGAAATATTTAAAGCCTTGTGCAGGTCTTCCCAGCTCAGTTTTTGTGGAGCATGAAGAAATGATTTCAAAAAAACATTTAGAGCAGTAATACAGTAATATGTTAGGATATACAGAACCAGACATTATTTTTAAGCCCTGCCCTGCTCTGCCCTCTGAACACCTCTAAATATGCATATATAGTATGTATAACTATATCAATGAAGATATTCCACTAAGAATTTCATGTAACAATCCAATTGCATGTTCAAAATTAGTAGAAATTTGTTATTTTGAAAAGTAAGATGTTAGTGAGGCTGACCACATTGAGCCATCAAATTTAAAGAGAACCAGTCTCTTCAGAGAACCCTATGCTGCATTTGGTAAGGATGAAACATCTTATGTCTGGAGAAACATTTTTAAACACTCCTACCTAGAATACATTGTAATAATTCTATATAGATGGGCAATCATATTATATTGCACATCTACAAGCTATGATAATTTTATATAAACTAACAATATCAAATGGTTACATGAAAGAAGACAATTATATGAACAAATAAACAAACAATAAAATCCTAGCCTCCCCTATAATTAAAAAAATTTTTTTTCATTTTTTTTTAAGGAGAGTCTTTGTTAATTGTCAGATCTGTCAGGAATTTCTCAAATTTCTATTTCACTTCAAGTATATTCTGTGGATAAGTTAGTACAAAAAGCAATTAATACTTTTGGTTACTGTTACTTATTAATTTAAACAGAAGAATTCAAAGATGATTAACATAATATACAATCTTATGATATTTTAGGATATACAGCCAATGGAAGAGATCTCCTCTGTTCATGAAAATGGTGGCAGATAAAATGCATCTCATCTAAGCTTTTAGAAACTAGAAGATGTCATATGCTCTAGTGTGAGAAATGCTGGATTTGGAGTTAGAAATAGGAGTTCAAAGCCATTTCCTATGTATGAGGCCCTAAGCAAACCATTTAATTTCCTTGGGCCTCTATTAATGAAGAAGCATTATTTCTGAAGTTCCTTATATTTTTAAATCTCTATTCCTCTAATGTACATTTTATCAACTATTTTTGAGACTCAGTTTCCATATCTATAAAATAAGGTTGGGACTAGCTGTGTTTTAAAGTCCCTCCAAACTCAAAATCTCCAATTCAAAGATAGGATACAGATACTGGGCAAAAGTATTAGAGCAGTTTTGCTGTTTTATTTTGACCACTTTATAAATGTTTTTAAACAAATGGCAAATGAAGAAAAGTTCTTTTCAAACTATTATTATAGATGGAAATATAGTTTTGGCAATGGCTGTGCTTTTTCCTGGATATCCACTTATGAGCTTTGTCTCCTCAGGAATAAGAGACATATAAATCCCAGACACATTCCTTCCCCATCGAAACTGACTGGGATAATCTCAGTCAGTTGCATAATTAAACAGATGAAATATCTCTTTAGCTACATTAGAACAAAAATGTTGATAAACCATTTAAATCTGTAGAATGGAATATTAAATAAGGGATATGCAAGATCTTTATGAAATCAGCAATTGTCTTTCCTGGACACTCAACATTTAATTATTTACATTTTGGCACTCTCATCAACTATACCAGAGAGAAAGAAGCTTTATAACAGCAACAAAAATGGTACTATCTGATTCCTAATAAGGTACGTGATTTTCTACAATTGGATATATTATTACTCTTTTAAAGATTTATAACATTGAAACCATGGTTTACTTTAATACAATTGGGAAGAAGGGGAAAAATTTAAGTAACTAATTAAATAAAGCCATTAATAAAAAGGGATAAAATAAACTCTAGTATATGGAGAAAAATGAGTTCTAGATAGGATCCAGACAGATGACTGGATAAATGCAACTGAAAAATGACACCCTAAATACTGTATGTTTTTACAAAGCTTAAGTCCATAGGTCAAATGTAAGCATTTGTATTTATTTTGCAAAAAGATCACGTCCAGCACACTATATAGAGCCAAACTAAGTAAGATTAATGTACAATCCTGATTAAGTGTGATTGGAACTTCCTGCTGGCACTTATGTGTAAGTTTAAATTCATTAGAATACATCCATCTATTATTTGTATTAGATGACTGAATGAATCATATTTGTAAATGTTAACAATTAATGACAGGTACATACAAATCATCTCATTAATGTATGTGCTTAAATTCTAAATGCAAAATTTCCTCTTAAGCTGTATCATTTCAGCTAAAATATCAGAAAAGTTTAATTTTTTGGCTAAATTATTAAAACAGTAAAAATAAATAATACATTTTTATAATTCTCAAATAATGGAATCAGTGTAGTAGCATCATTAAAAGTCTACTGTGGTAGAAAAATATGAAAAATTATCTAACAAAAGCATTGGTTTTAGTGTGTTTCTGCATGATCCTGGTAGAAAGGAATTATAACTAAAGTGCCCATGGGTAACTATCCATTTCATCAGGGTTTGTCACAGAGACTTCGAGAGATGATATGACCTTTCCGGATTAATTCAGAGCTGAGGATATAACAGGAACACTTAAAAAAAAAACACTTGAAGTAAGCAATATTTAACTGGACTAATATTCATAGTGGCAATGACTTAAATCCCATCTGTGACCTAAAGTTCAGTTCACTATTTGTCCCTTTTCTAAACTAACTGTATTAAAATTGGATTGCAAGTTGTCCCTTAAATATGTCTCACACCTGTATATCACTAGGACTTTGTAAATACCTTTTTCTCTGCCTGAAGTGCCCTTTCATAATCCACACATGCTAATTCTTATATATCTGTCAGTCTTTTTCTATTGCACCTCCTCCCTAATGCCTTCCTAAATCTTCACACTTTTAAAATCTTCGTTTATTCAATAATTTTAAATAATTTTTGTTTTCTATTAGGTAATTTAGCAACCAGTTATTATTATATCAAATGTATGATAATGAAAGAGAGAAAGTAGAATGGTTCAATTATTTATTGTTTTTTCCCCTCTGCCAGGGAGAATGATCTTTGGCCTGGAAAGGACAGAACAAACATAGCTAATAGGGAGATCATATTCAAAATTAAAATATAATAAAAGGGTACCTAGCTAACTTTGATGATTATCAAAAACTGGGAAGAAATTGAAGTTTGTTCAAAGGCAAATGAGTTTCATTCAGATTCCTTGCAAAATTGTAGATACTATTATAAAAGGATGGTTGTAATCATTGTTCTCTCTTCTGCTACTTGCTGAGCCTTCATAAAGAAAAAATAAAAACAACTTGCTTTTTGTATAAACAAAACTAATGAGGAAAAGCTTAGAAGAGAAGAAATAAGCTGGGAAAACATTTTTACATTCAAAGGTTCTTATAAAGGCCTCATTTCTAAAATATATAGAGAATTAACTGAAATTTATAAGAATTCAAGCCATTTTCCAGTTGATTAATGGTCAAAGAAGTCGAACAAATAATTTTCAGATGAAGAAATTGAAACTATTTATAATCACATGAAAAGGTGCTCCAAATCACTACTGATCAGAGAAATGCAAATTAAGACAACTCTGAGATACCACTACATACCTGCTAGATTGGCTAAGAGGACAGAAAAAGATAATGATGAATGTTACAGGAGATGTGGGAAAACTGGGACGCTGATACATTGTTGGTGAAACTGTGAACAGATCCAACCATTTTGAAGAGCAATTTGGAACTATGCTTAAAAAGTTATCAAATTGTGCATACTCTTTCACCCAACAGTGTTTCTACTGGGCTTATATCTCAAAGAGCTCTTAAAGGAGGGAAAGGGACCCACATGTGCAAAAATGTCAGTAGTACCCCTTTTTGTAGTATCAAGAAACTGGAAACTAAGTGGATGCTCATCAGTTGGAGAATGGCTGAATAAATTATGGTATATGAATGTTATGGAAGATTATTGTTCTATAAGAAATGACCAACAGGATGATTTCAGAGGAGAGACTTACATGAACTGATGCTAATTGAAATGAGCAGAACCAGGAGATCATTATACATGGCAACAACAAGACTATATGATGGACATGGCTCTCTTCAACAATTAGATAATTCAAATCAGTTCCAATTTTTAAGTGATGAAGAGAGCCATATACCCCCAGAGAGAAGAGTGTGGGAACTAAATGTGGACCGTAACATAGCATTTTTACTCTTTCTGTTGATGTTTATTTGCATTTTATTTTCTTTCTCAAGTTTTTTGTTTCCTTCTTGATCCAATTTTTTATTGTGCAGCAAGAGAACTCTATAGATATGTATACATATATTGGATTTAACATATATTTTAATATATTTAACATTTGTTAGAATACCTGCCATCTAGGGGTAAGGGTGGATGGAAGGAGGGAAAAATTTGGAACAGAAAGTTTTGCAAGGGTCAATGTTGAAAAATTACCTATGTATATGCTTTGTAAATAAAAAGTTTTAATTAAAATAAAAGAAAAAATTTTAAAATGTTAAACTTCTTAACTTATAAAAAAGATAACTTGCCATATTAAATGTATTTCCTTGTTTAGAGAGGCTTAAGGAATAGTAAGCCAAAAGAATGCTGAAAATATAGTTCACCTATAGTTTAATAGTTATTCAACAATCTATCTTGCTATTTCTATGAACATGATATAAAGGTAAGGGTTAGAATAGAGATATCAAACACAGACTTGGCCTCATTGTTATACTTTCAAGTGCTCCAGAATCAAATAAAAATGTAATTTATTTATCCCATATTGACACATCAATGAAATGATTCAGTCCAAAATGACTTCCTCTCTTGAATCCCTAGCCCTTTTATAATATTACTAATTTTTTTTCCCAGCCATTTTTCAGTTTTGGATTACTCTAGTTATTAAGTACTTCCTCTTCTAAATCGCTGTTGCTGAACAAAGGTGGAAAAAATAGTGCAAACTGAATCCACCTCAAAAATAACCTCATAACCTCAACTGGGCCCTCACTGCTGTTAGACAATCCTATTATACCTCCCTTATCAACTCACCATTCTACTTTCCACTATGACTTTTCCAAATCTTCTCATTTTCCTTTCAACCTCTCCTGCCTCTTCTATCTCAATTTTCTTAGCTCAGAATTTTTCCTCACATTTTATAGAAAACACTGAAGATACTCCACATGATCTCCATTTCTTCCTTCTCCATTTTCTGTTTCTCAGATGCTTTCTCTTACTCTCTCATCCTTTTTTCCTTTTCCACAAAATGAAGGCTTAAGTCTTACCATGATTAGCCCTTCAAGCTATTTCATTAGATTCTATTTTATCAGATCTCCTTTCATCCAACAGATAAATTATCGTCATTTTTTAAAATTTATTTTCAATTATCCTCCAATTTTCTGGCTCATTTCTTACTTTATGCAACATCTATGTCTCACCTATTCTGGAAAAAATCTTTATTTGATCCTTTTCTCCATTTCATTTTACACTTACTATCATCTAATATCTCTTTTGTCTTTTGTAGGTAAAATCCACAAAAAGACCTTTTATAATAGGTGGCTTGACTTTCTCTCCTCTCATTCTCCTAATCTTTTGTGATCTGATTCCTGCTACTCACTCTTAGCAATAACTTCATTTTCTTAGTTTAACAGGTAAAAGAATGAAACCTATTTTAAAATGTTCTTCATTGATGTTAAGGACAAAACTTGTCACAAATTAATTCTAGCATTCCAGGTTGGAATAAATTTTATATGATCACAAGTTTGCATCTTTTCATTATTAATAAGATCATTGGAATATTTCAAGTTGTGTTGAATTATGTTTGATCTTTCCATCCACTATGGCACATATTTAATCAAATTATGATTGAGTATCCTATCAAAATAGATTTGTAGTTTTCCTTAATAAATATGTTTTATACAAATGCATGACATAATGATTCTTTGAAAATTTTTTGGTCACAGATGATTTCCACTTTTATCTTTTGTTTCCAATCATTGACTGATCAAAGAGATTTTATAAAAAGGGTCATTTAATGAATAAAAAAATCAGGTATAGCATAGCATGAGCATTAGGCACCTATAATTGAATTCATAGTCATTCCATTGACTTAAATTCAACTTTAACCTATAGGCAAATAAATTTAATAATTAATATAATCAATGTTTTGCCTTGTAGTTTTTTCTATGTAAACTTTTCTTTCATCTTCCTTTAATTTGGAATATTGAAAGTTTTCAGTTGAAAACATCTCAGTATGTGAAGGAAGGGCAGGGTGGAAAAGAAGCAAGAATACAACTGTTCCTTTATTGTTTTTAATTCCAGTGTTACCAAGAACATTGTGATCTTTTTATTTTCCTCTGTAATCTCTAAATAAGGCTGAAGCTCTAGTCTCCAGTAGAATTCTGTTCCAAGATGGGGACAGTAAGCATAAAGTACTTGCAAAGACTTCTCCCTAAATAGTCTCCTAAAGAATTTCACACATATAGTTCTGAAATGGTTGTGTGACTTCTTCTGTGTTGATACTTCCTTTCATGTTGTAGATAACAAGGTACTTTTTAAAAATCCTATATAACTTTTCCCCAACTGTCCCCCTAAATTCTTCACAGAAAATGCACTCCCTGTATTGTGGTTCTTCTCCAAATTTCATCTTATTTCTCTCCTACATTTTTTTGATCATATATAAAATATATTTAAGTGAGGCAGAGTTACACAAAGTCATCAGCCTCACTCTTTCAGAGCCACCACTGTCAGTAGCAAGCCAGAGTCAAGATGACTAGTGATGATTTGAGATACAGTGGGCCACCTTGGTATCTTTGATATCAAATTCTCCACAAAACCTATTTCACTTCATGGCCATTGGAACATATTGTTCTCATTTATCAGTTTCACCAGAGGAAATATTTATATGCTTGGGGTAGACTCACCATAAATCACCATAGGGTTTGAGACTCCTTGGTTATGTTTAACCTTGTTTAGACTGTTTGCTGAAATGATTTCCTGGGGTATGACCACTTTGCATGCTACAATTTCTTGGAGCCACAGATGAGAATTAGGTGAATCAGGTAGACACCAAAGGTTGAAAGCAACCCTATAAAGGGCTCAACAGATGTCACCCAGAGGTATTAATCTTCCAGTGAAAGACATAAACTTTCTGTTGTACTTTGTCCTTATAACCAGATGACTTTTTGAAGGTTTATACATTATATCACTTTATCACTTCTTTTGCATATTTTTTCCATTGGTAACATTTTGTAGTATGCTTGTACTCTATCATGTAACTTTTCTTTGTCAATTGGATAATCCACAGTTTTAAATTTCTGATATTTCATAATTTAATCCATAGCTAATATGCTAATTAGACAGTTCTTTGTCCTTAAGAAAGTTTTGAATGAAGAGAAATTTTGCTCAGTTCCCTAAAGTAAATCTGCTCTCTTCTTTTGTTCACATCCAAGTCCATTTACTAGCTACAATTATTGCTAATAACAACAAACTATTCCTAAACTATGTCCATGAAACTTCATATCAGAATCGGGATGAGAGTAGGAAAAACTTGGATTCACTGGTAACTGCATTATATGTACTGTACAATTTTCCCTTCCTTGCTCCTTTCTTTTTTGGATTTCATGGAGCTTAGAGGGAAAAAAGGCTAGTCTTTCATATTTTTCATTATGTGATCATTCCAAAATTCTGTATTGAAATTTTGGATACCACTATCTTTTCCTTTATGCAGTGACTAAAATGATTTTTCCTAAAACAGAAATCTGACCATGGCGCTCCCCTACTCAATAAATGCCATGGGTTTCCTATTACCTCTGGGACCAAATAGAAATGCCTTTGTCATTAAAAGTTCTGGTGTTTTACCACATTTACAATCTAGTTAAACAATATTGCTTTCATATTCCCTATGGTCTAGATACTTGGCCTACTCAATGTTCCTCAAACTCTTTCTATCTCTCTATTTATCTATCATCTATTTACCCATCATCTATCTATCATCGATCTGTCCATAATCTATCTATCTTATCCTGTACTTCCTATGCTATGCTATGCTATTTTCTATCTCTACATCTTTGTACTAGATATTCTCATATTTGATTTGCTCTCCATTAATACACTTTCATTTCCTGGAATTATAGCTTTTTATCAAGACTTAGGTCAAATGATATACATTACATGTGTTCCCACTCACTAGTCTCTTTCCTTAGAAAGATATAATATTTGTGATGTGGACAAATCATGTATATACTCATACATGCACACATTACCTTCTTGACTAGATTATAATCTGAGGTCAAAGAGTGTTTGGCTTTTGTCTTTATATTCTCAGAGCCCATAATAGTTCTGGAGCATAAATAACACTTCATACATGCTTGCTGGTTGACTAAAAGAATTCTGGGTATCCTTTATAGACTGTGGAAAATAACTGGAAAGAGAAAGTTCCAAGTGCAACATCTTATCAATAGCATAGCAAAAGGTGGAATGACTGACTCCACCTCTGAGAATTGGGATTGTGGGTTTCTGTGGGCTTCGTCCTGAGAGCTTCTTGCTTATATGTCTGCCTGACTTGTGAATCTCTTATATATATATGCTCTCTAAAGGTGTGAACTCCTTTAAAGGTATAAACTTTTTTAAAAGTGTGAACTAAGTACATAATCATTGTTTCTATCAGTGACTTAGCACCTTGTTTCAAATTCTGACCCATAACAATGCAGGGGGACAGTCTGCTGAGTGCAGACCACAGCACCGGGAGCCCAGTCAAGGAGCTGAGGTGAGGAGCCAGAGTGTTGCTACATCCACAAACCAGGAAATCTTCTGTAAGTTTCATAGGCTACTCTGCCCTATTTGCAGGTGGGCGGCTTATTAGATTTGCTGCAAGATAGCCAAAAGCCAAAACAAAATTGTAAGTTGATTGAATCCTAGAAGAACTGTACACATGGCCATGATTACCCAGCACTGGAAGTCAGTCAAAAACAACAGCCACAAGGCAAACTAAAGTAGTTGTCTCTTCTTTGCCTTAAAAGCAGATTTCAACCCTTAAAAATGAGCAAAAAACTAAAAAGAAATCTGAAAATAGACAACTATGTTAGAGAACATAGAAGAGAGAGAAAAGACCTTAAATCTTGAGTTTCCCAAAGGCAAATCAACTCCAAATGAAGCCCCAAAGGGAGATATGAGCTGGTCCCCACTTCACAAGGACTTCTGGAAGATTTCAAAAAGGATCTTAAAAGAGAGTTAGAAGAAAAAATAGGGAAAGGAAATAAGACCTTTGCAAGAGGATATGGAAAAGGAAAAACAGAAAGTATATATATATAAAAAAAAAAAAACTCCTTAAAATAGATTTGATGAAATGGGAAAAGCATTTACCTCCTTACAAAATAGATATGAAAAAGATAGCAATTCATGAAAAACAGAATTTGTGAAATGGGAAAAAAATTAATGAACAAAACAATTCAATTGACCAAATACAAAAGGACCAAGAATCCATGGTTTGGTCCCAGGGCTGAATGAGACTATTGTCTCTAAGAATCCAGCTTCAAATTCCTAGAGGAAAAGTTAAAAGATCTGAAAGAAGAAATAGCAAAATTATATTAGCAGGGGATCTCAAAATTGCTATCTCAGAGCTAGATAAATAGACCCACAAAATAAATACGGAAGACATTAATAAGGTAAAAAGAATTTTAGAAAAGTTAGGTATTATAGATCTTTGAAGAAAGTTGTGATACAGGAGCTACCTGCCAGTGGCTACTGGAAGTTTAGCTCAGACCTGTATCTCTTCATGTGATAGGATGATAATGATGATGATGATGATGATGATGATGATGATGATGATGATGATGATGATACAAGTAGACTGAGAAGCAATTGTTTTTCTCTGACCTCTTCACTGAGAGGCAGTTGCATTGTCTGACTTCTCTCCCCTTTTCTCTTTCCTCCAATTTATTTCATTTCATTTCCCAACTACAAAGGACATCTGCATCAGCAAAAGCTGCTTTGCAAGTCCTTCAGATGCTATGATTCACAGCTATGGAGGCTCTCAGAGAATTGACCTGCCTCTACACTTAGGCATAGTCCTTAATGGAAGAAAATTGAATGGAGATAGAAAGCAGTACATATTTTTCCTGGCAGTTCTTGAAAACTATAAAAAATTCACCATGTATTAGCACATAAAAACCTCAAAAGCAAAGGCAGAAAGAATAATTTTTTTTCAGATTGTGATGCAATAAAATCACATGCAATAAAAGCCCAGGGGAAAATAGAATAAAATTAATTGGAAATCAAACAATCTAATCCAAAAGAAAGAATGGGTGAAACAACAAACCATAGACACAATCAATAGCTTCATCCATGAGAATGACAATAAAAGGAGATAACATACCAGTATTTGTGGGATGCTGCCAAGGCAATTTTAAGGAGAACTTTTATATCTCTAGATGCTTACATTAAATAGAGAAAGAGAAGACTAGTGAATTGGGATTACAACTAAAAAAGCTAGAAAAGGAACAAATTTTAAAACCCTCAAATAAATATCAAATTTGAAATTGTGAAAATAAAAGGAAAGATTAATAAAAGTGAAAGTAAGAAAACTATTGAATTAATAAACAAAATTAAGAGTTGATTTTATGAAAAAAAAAAAACAAATATAAACCTTTATTTAATTTGATTAGAAAAAGGAAAGAAAAACAAATTGTTAGTCTCAAAAATGAAAATAGAGAATTTTCCAGCAATGAAGACAAAATTAGAGTTATTTTGCCCAACTATATGTCAATAAATTTGATAATCAAAGTGAAATGGAGCAATATCTACATAAATATGTACATAAGTAGATTGCCCAGGTTAACAGAAGAGAAAATAAATTATTTAAATAGTCCCATTTTAGAAAAACAAATAAAACAAGCTGTTAATTAGCTCCCTAAGAAAAAATCCCTAGGACCAGATGATTGACATGTGAATTGTACCAAAATTTAAAGAACAATTAACTCCAATACTATATAAACTATTTGGAAAAATAGGGAATGATATAGTCCTACATAATTCTTTTTATGTCATAGACATGGTACTGATACTTAAAACAGGTAGAATGAAAACCAAGAATAAAAATTATAGACCATTCTCTCTAATGAATATGGATGCAAAAATCTTAAATAAAATATTTTCAAAGAGATTGCAAGATATCATCCCCTGGATAATACACCATGACCAAGTAGGATTTATACCAAAAATGGAGGGCTGGTTCAATATTAGGAAAAGTATTAACATAATTAACTATATCAATAACCTCAAACCAACAAAAATCATATGATTATGTCAATAGATTCAGAAAAAAAATTTATAAAATGCAACATCCATTCCTATTAAAAACACTAGAAAGTATAGAAATAAATGGACTTTTCCTTAAAATGATCAGTAGCATTTTTTCAAACCATCAGCAAGCATCATATCTAATGAGGATAAACTAGAACCATTCCCATAAGATCAGGATTGAAACAAGTTTGCCCACTATCACCATTACTATTCAATATTGTATTAGAAATGTTGGCTTTGGCAATAAGAAAAGAAAAAGTGATTAAAGTAATTAGAGTGGGTAATGAGTAAAACTAATTATTGTTGTTTGCAGATGTTATGATAGTATACTTAGAGAACCCTAGAGAATAATTAAAATACTACTAGAAACAATCCCCAACTTTAGTAAAGTTTAGTAAAGTTTCAGGATGCAAAATAAAGCATCAGCATTTTTATATATTTCCAACCAAGTCTAGCAGCAAGAGATACAAAGAGAAATTCTATTTAAAATAACTGTTGAGAATATAAAATATTTGGGAGTCTACCTGCTAAGGAATGCCAGGGACTATATGAACACAAATACAAAACACCTTCTATACAAATGAAGTAAGATCTAAAAAAATGGAAAAATGTCAAGTTCTTCATTGAGTAGGACAAGCAAATAAATATACTAAAAATGACAATGCTACCTAAATTCATCTACTTATTTATTGCCATACCAATTAAACTCCCATGAAAGTATTTTACATAATAATAATCATATTATAAGATAATATTTTATATTATATTATGTAATATCATATGTATAATTATAATAAATAATAAGAATGTTCATCTGGAAGAACTTAAGATTGAGAATTTCAAGAGAATTAATGAAAAAAAAAGTCAATGAAGGTGGCCTAACTATGCCAGACCTAAAAGTATATTATAAATCAGTAGTTATCAGAACCATTGGGTACTGGCTAAGAAATAGAGAAGTCAATCAGTGGAATAGGTTAGCTTCACTGAAAAAAGTAGTCAATAACTATAGCAATGTAGTGTTGACAAAACCAAAGACTCTATTTTTGGGATAAGAACTCATTAATTGACAAAAAATAGTTGAAAACATTAGAAACTAGAGCAGCAGAAATTACACATTGACCCACACCTAACACCATATGCCAAGATATAGTTGAAATGGGTCCATGATTTCTAAATCATGACATAAATACATAAAGAATAACATTACAAGCAAATGAATTGAACATAGGATAGTTTACCTCTCAGATCTGTGGAGAAGGAAGAAATTTGTGACCAAAGAACTGGAACTCATTATTGAACAACAAATAGATAGTTTTGATTATATCAAGTTGAAAAGATTTGTACCAACAAAACTAATGCAGACAAGATTAGATGGGAAGTAATAAATTCTGAAAAATAATTACATCCAAGTGTTGTGATAAAGGTCTCATTTCTAAATTATAAAAAAATTTCTAAATTTCTAAATTATATATAGAACTGACACAGATTTATAAGAATTCATGTCATTCTCCAATTAGCAAATGGTCAAAGCATATAAACAGATAATTGTCAGATGAAGAAATTAAAACCATTTCTAGTCGTATGAAAAGTTGCTTTAAATCATTATTGATCAGAGAAACAAAAATCCTCTGAGGTACACACCTCTCAGATTGGCTAAGGTGACAAGAAAAGATGATGAATGTTGGAGGGGAAGTGGGAAAACTGGAACACTAATACATTGATGGTAAAATTGTGAATGGATCCAGCCATTCTACAGAGCAATTTGGAACTATGTTTAAAAAGTTATCAAACTGTGCATACTCTTTCATTTAGCAGTGTTTCTACTGTGTTTATATTCCAAAGAGATTATAAAAGAGGGAAAGGGATCCACATATGCAAAAATATTTGTGGCAGCCCTTTTTGTAATGGCAAGAACTTGTAAACTGAGTGGATTCCTATCAGTTGGTGAATGGCTAAATAAGTTCTGGTATATGAATGTTATAGAATATTATTCTTCTATAAGAATTGATGAGCAGGATGATTTCAGGGAGGCCTGGAGACACATGAACTGATGCTAAGTGAAATGAGCAGAAACAGATGATCATTATACACAGCAACAACAAGATTATGTGATGATCAATTCTGATGGGTGTGAGTCTTTTAACAATGAGATGATTCAAACAATTCAAATTGTTCAGTGATGAAGAAAGCCATCTACCCCCTGAGAGAGGACTATGGAACCTTAGTGTGGACCACAATATAGCATTTTCACTTTTTCTGTTGTTGTTTGCTTGCATTTTGTTTTCTTTCTCGTTTTTTTTTTTTAGTTCTTAAACTGATTTTTCTTCTGTAGAAAGATAACTGTATATATATATATATATATATATATATATATATATATGTATATATATATATGTATATATTGGATTTAACATATATTTTAACATACTTATCATGTATTGTATTACCTGCCATCTACAGGACGGTGTGGGAGGAAAGAAGAGAAAATTTGGAACACAAGTCTTTGCAAACTTCAAGGGAAAAAAACAAAACAAAAACAAAACAAAACAAAATAAAACAAAACAAAACAAAACAACAACAACAACAACAACAACAACAACAACAACAACAACAACAACAATAACAAAAACAAAAAAATAATTCAAGTATCAAAGAGAAAAAGTCAGAACTACCCAGGAACTGGTAGTTTTTACAATGAAGGATCAGAGAGCCTGGAATACTATGTTCCACAAAGCAAAAGACTTGGGGTTACTACCTAGAATTTACTACTCAGCAAGATGCAGTATCATTTTTCAGAGGAGAAAATGGAGTTTCAATTAATTAAGAGCCTTTTAATCATTTATATTGAAAAAAAAAACATAACTAATTAGAAAAGTTAATTTACAAACCCAGGATTCAAGAGAACTATAGAAAGGTAAACAGGGGGAAAATATACATTTAATGGTTAAACTATTTACATTCCTAGATGGGAAGACATATTGTAACTCTTGAGACTCTTGAGAACTGTATCTATTACTAGGGCAGACAGAGTTGGGAATCACATGAACTGTGTGCATGATTGTGAAAGGATTCTGATGTGATGCTATCAAAGGAAAACACATTGAAGGGTCAAAAAACGTCTGTCTTGCAGAAGAGGAAAGGGGAAGTAAAATGGGAAAATTAGTTCACATGAAGAGGTACAAAACACCTATTACAGTGGAAGGAAAGAAGGAAGAAGAATATGGATTGTCTGAAGCTTGATGCCATCAATTTTGTATCTAAGAGGAAATAATTTAATCATTCAATTGGGTATAGACATTTATCTAACCCTAAAAAAAAGTAGGAGAAAGAGTGAAAGAAAAGGGAAGGACAGAATAGAAAGGAAGGCAGAAACATTAGGGGAAAAAGTAAGAGAAGTAGGGAAGAATTGATATAATACAAGGCAGTGGGGGGAGGTTAAAAATTATTAAGAGAGGAAGGGGTGATAGGAGATAAGGTAGTAAGTGGGATAGATAAAAAAATTAGTAAGAGATAGGGATGATAAGAGATAAGATACTGGGTGAGTGGGGTAAAAGAACCAAATGACTGAAGAGAGGGTGTAAAGAGAGAACAAAAGTATATCCAAGAAAGAAATTAAGATGGAGGGAAATAGAGAGTTAATAATCATAACTGTGAATGTGAATGGGATGAACTCTACCATAAAACAGAAGCAAATAGCAGTGTATTAAAAACAGAATTCTACAATATGTTGTTTACAAGAAACATTTGGCACAGAGAGACACATACATAGTAAAGGTGAACAACTGAAATAGAATTTATTAGGCTTTAGCTAAATTTTAAAAAGCAAGAGTAGAAATTCTGATCTCATTAAAAGTAAAAATAGTATAGAGTAAATGTAAAAAAGAGATTTTATTAAAAGAGATAAAGAGGAAAAGTACATTGTGATAAAGGGTACTGTAGATAATGAAATGAAAATAATGAAATAATGAAAAGATAATAAATGTATATATACCAAGTGGAAGAGTAGGCAGCCAGTTACAGGAAGAAAGAGATAGCAAAATTACTTTAGTGGGGTATCTCAACTTTCCCTTCTCAGAATCAGGCAAATCTAACCACAAAACAAACAAGAAAGAAACTAGGGAGGATAGGATCCTAGAAAATCTAGATATGATTGGCCTCTGGAGAAAACTGAATAGAGAGAAAGGGATACAGCTTTTTCTCAGCTATATATGGCACTTATACAAAAAAATGACCATGTATTAGGGCATAAAAGCCTCACAATCCAATGCAAAATGTCAGAAATAGTAAATATCTTCCTTTTCAGACCACAATGTAATAAAAATTATGTCCAATAAAGGGCCAGGGAAAGATAGACTAAAAACCAATGGGAAACTAATGTAATTTTAAAGAATGAATGATTCTAACACCAAATCAAAGAAACAATCCATAATTTCATCCAAGAAAATGACAGCATAACAGCATCTATGGGATATAGCCAAAGCACTTCTTTGGAGAAATTTTATATCCCTAAATCATTACATAAATGAAACAGAAAGTTGAGATCAATTAATTATGCAAACAACTAAAAAAACCTAGAAAAAGACCTCAATTAAATACCAAATTAGAAATTTTGAAATTCAAAGGACAGATTGATAAAAGAAAAATTAACAAAACTATTGAACTCATAAAACTGATATGGTTTTATGAAAAAACTAACAAAATAAAATTTTAGTAGATATGATCAGAAAAAACAAAAGAAAAAACCCAAATCACCAGCATCAAAAATGAAAGTTGTGAACTTGTTATTAATGAAAAAGAAATTAAAGCAATAATTAGGAGCTATTTTCCCCAGCACGTCTGACAATCTAATTGAAATGGATGAATATTTATAAAATTATAAACTGATCAAGTTAACCAAAGAGGAAATAAAATACTTAGATAGTCCCATTTTAGAATAAGAAATTGAGCAAGTTATCAATGATCTCCCTAAAAAAAAAAGTTCCAGGGGGCAGAGCCAAGATGTCAGAGAGGACACATGCTTCATTCTGAGCTTCCTTCTGCCTTTACTACTGATTATGAAATTTGGACTCTGAAATAGTGCTTTACTGGCAGAATCCACAAATACTGGGAATACAACAAATTACTAGCAGAAGGTAATCTGGAAGATTGCCAGAAAAAGTCTGTCTTGATTGGGAGGGTGGAGGCTAGCACAGATAGGGAGGCAGAACACAGAGACTAACGTATGCTAAGTGGACCATGGTGCAGGGTGCAGTCTCTGTTGGTGGAGAATTTGCAGAGAGGACTCTACCACACTTTGGCTGCTCTGCTTTGGTTGCAAAGCAGTAGATCAGCAGAGAAATTACACAAACACCAAAGGTAGAGTGTACCCCAAGTGTCAGAGTTTCACAGGACCTGGCCACATCCCTCCCAGCACTGGGAGTGACTCAGCATGACCACAACACAGCTGCGCAGCTGTATTCCATAGTGCGGGGCTCTAGAGGCTCAGGGCAGTCACACTTCTGCAGCACAGCTTTGCAGCCCTTTGTAGGACAGCTACTGTCCATCTGTTCCAGTTCTGTAGAGGAAGCTGGGCACCTCCTTGCCCTGAAGTCAGACCCCAGGGCTTTAAAACAAATGAGTAAAAAAGCAAAATGGGCTCTAACTATAGATAGATTCTATAGGGAAAGAGAGCAGATTTCCAATCCTGAGGAGATTAATAGCAAACAGTCATAGCAAACAGTCTCTAGATAAAACCTCAAAGGGGGATGTAACCTGGTCCCCATCACACAAGGCTCTCCCAGAAGAAATTATAAAAGATCTTAAAAGAGAGCTAGAAGAAACATGGGGAAGGGAAAGAGAAGCTCTGCAAGAGAGTATGGGAAAGGCATATAACTCATTAAAAGAAAGTTTGATAAAGTGGAAAAAGAAAACAACTTCCTGAAATCTGAATTGGAAAAGATAAAGAACTCCCAGAAAAGTAGGATTTGTGAATTGGAAAAAGAAAATAACTAAGTTAAAAAAAAATTGGTGAAATGGAAAAAAAAAATCCATAGAGCAAAACAACTCATTTAAAAATGTAATTGGACATTTAAAAAAAAGTTAAAAAAAATTGGGATTTATACCAGGCATTCAGCACTGGTTCAATATCAGGAAAACCATTAGCATAATCAACCATATCAATAAGAAAACCAAGAGAAATCATATGATGATCGCAATAGATCAGAAAAAAGCTTTTGACAAAATACAACACCCAGTAGTATTAAAAACACCAGAGAGCATAGGATTAAAAGGAATTTTCCTTAAAAAAAAAAAAAAAAAAAAAAAAGCAATATCTATCTAAAACCAACAGCAAGCATTATCTGTAATGGAGAGGAACTGGGAGCATTTCCAATAAGATAGGAGTGAAAAAAGCTGCCCATTATTGCCACTATCTATTATTCAACATTCTACTCGAAATGTTGGAATTAGCAATAAGAAAAGAAAAATAAATGAAAGGAATTACAATAGGCATTGAGGAAATAAAATTATCACTCTGAAGATGATATGATGATATATTTAGAGAATCCTAGAAAATTATCAAAAAACCTACCTGAAAAAAATTCACAGCTTTAGTTAAGTTGTAAGATCATTCAATAAAACCAAACAAATAATCAGCATTTCTATATATTTATAATATATTTCTATATATTTGTGACAAAGTCCATCAGCAAGACTGATTTATTTTAAATTATTTAAAATAATTGTAGAAACATTTCTAAAATTGGCTGAGATGACAGAAAAAGATAATGATGAATGTTGAATGGGATGCAGGCAAACTTGGACACTAATATATTCTCAAGACCAATTTGAAACTATTCCCAAAGGGCTGATCTAGTGGTGTTTCTACTGAGCTTCTATCCCAAACTGATGTTAAAGTAGGAAAAGGGACCCACATGTGCAAAAATGTTTGTGGCAGCCTTCCTTGTCATGGCAAGAAACTGGAAACTGAGTGGATGTCCATCAGATGAAGAATGGCTGAATCAGTTATGGTATATGAATTTTATGGAAAATTATTATTCTATAATAAATGTTCAACAGGATAATTTTGGAGAGGCGTGGTGAGACTTATATGAATTATGCTAAGTTAAGTGAGCAGAACCAGGAGATCACTGTACATGGCAAAAAGATTATAAGAGGATCAACTCTGATAGACATGGCTCTTTTCAGCAATGAGATGATTCAGGCCAGTTTCAATGATCTTATGATGAAGAAAGCAATTTGTACCCAGAGAGAAGACTGCGGACTGAATGGGAGCCACAATGTGGTATTTTCACTTTTTTGGTGTTGTTTGTTTGCATTTTATTTTCTTTCTCACTTTTTTTTTCCTTTTTGATCTGATATTTCTCGTGTAGCATTATAATTGTGGAAATATATATAATTAGAGAAAGAGTATGTAAGAATATATATATATATGCATATATATATATATTATATATATATTTATTTGTATAGTTATTTAACATATATTGAATTACTTTCCACCTAGGCTAGAAGATGAGGGGAAGGAAGGGAATAAACTTAAAATACAGGGTTTTGCAAGGGTGACTGTTGAAATTATCTATGTATATGTTTTGAAAATCAAATGCTTTAATAAATTTTTAAAAATTAATAAAAATCTATATGTAAGTATCTAAGTAATTCTTTAAAATAAAATAAAATTACTATAAATAAAATAAAATACTTGGGGTCTCTCTGCCAAGACAAACCCAAGAACTATATGAACACAATTACAAAACACTTTTCACATAAATGAAATCATATCTAAATAATTGGAAAGATAGTATTGTTTATGGTTAGGCCAAACTAACATAATAAAAATGACAATTTTGCCTAAATTCATCCACTTGTTCAGTGCCATTCCAATCAAATTGCCAAAACATCATTTTATGGAATTAGAAAATAATAACACAATTCAGCTGGAAGATCAAAAGATCAAGAATACCAAGAGAATTAAAGGGAAAAAAATACAAAGAAAGGTGTATTATCAGTGTCAAACTTAAAACTATGTTGTAAAGCAACAATTTTGTACTGGCTAAGAAACAGAATGGTGGATCAGTAGAAGAGATTAGATGCAAATTACACAGTAATTAAGATCTATACTATTCTAGTAATATGATGACCCCCCCAACTCCAGCTTCTGAAATAAGAACTCACTATTTCACAAAATTGCTAGGAGAAGTCAAAAATAAAATGTCAGAAACTTAGCATAGAACTACATCTTATATGACATACCAAGATAAGGTCAAAATGGATATATGAGTTGGACATAAAAGATGATACCATAAACAAATTAGGAGAACAAAGGATAATTTACTATCAGATCTTTAGAGAAGGGAAGAATATGACCAAAGGAGAACTAGAAAACATTGGGTACATTATTTGGGCATAAAGGATGGTATCACAAATTAAGAGAGCAAGGGATAATTTACTCATCAGATCTTTGGAGAAGGGAGGAATTAATGACCAACAAAGTACTAGAGAATATTATGAAAGGCGCAATGTATAATTTTGATTACATCAAATTAAAAATTATTTGCACAAACAAAACCAACAGAAACAAGATTAAAAAGGAAGTACAAAGCTGGGGGAAATTTTTGACATCCATTATTTCTGATAAAAATTTCATTTTTAAAATATAGAAAGAACTGTGTCAAATTTAGAATACAAGTTATTCCCCAATTGATAAATGGTCAAGTGACTATTCAGTCAGCTTTCATAAGACAAAATTAAAGGCATCTATAATCATATGAAAAATGCTCTAAATTATTATTGATTAGAGAGATTCAAATTAAAATAACTCTGAGGTACCACCTTACCCCTCTCAAACTGGCTAAGATGACAGGAAAAGATAATGATAAATGTTGGAGGGAATATGGGAAAACTGAGACACCAATTCATTGTTGGTGGAGATATGAAATGATCCAACCATTCTGGAGAGCAGTTTGGACCTATGCTCAAAGAGCTATAAAGTGCCTATTCTTTCACTCAGCCATGCCATTATTGGGTCTGTATCCCAAGCAAATCTAAAGGAGGGAAATGTGTGAAAAATATTTGTGGCAGCTCTTTGTGATAGCAAAGAATTAGAAAATGAGTGGATGCTCATTAATTGGTAAATAGTTGAACAAGTTGTAGTACACGAAGGTAATAAAATATTATTGTTTTATTAAAAATGACTATAGAAAGGCCTAGAAAGATTTATATGAACTGATGTTGAGTGAAACAAGCAGAACCAAGAATATATTGTACACAATAACAGCAAGAATGAGTGATGATCAATTATGAAAGGCTGTGTTCTTCTCAGTGGTTCAGTGATTCAAAGCAATTTCAATAGACTTTGAACAGAAAATGCCATCTGCATAGAGAAAAAGAACTAAGTCAACTGAATGTAAATCAACTATGTTCACTTCCTTTTTCTGTTTCTTTTATCTCTCGTGGTTTTTTCCCTTTTGATTCATAAAACAATGTTTATTAAAATAAAATTATTACAATAAAAAAATTCTATTTTAGTCTTAGAGAATAATCTCTTCTGGGTGGAGGATGGGAGGATATTAAAAGATTAATTGACTTGTCCAGGATTACACAGTCAATATGAGTAAGAGAATACTTGACTTTAGCATTCTTTTTTCATGCTACACTACTTCTGGAATGTATGGAACAGATTTGTGTCAGAAGCATAGAGCATATTAAATAAATAGCTACTGATTTTTTTTTTGGCTTTTTTTTTACTAGGAGTATTTTTGCATTTTCTAACTATCAAAAGCAAAATTATTAAAATCATAGATAATTCTTTTTAGTAAAGATGTTCAGTAAAAGGTAAATATACACATTTTCTTATTTTATATATCATAGCATAAAAATAAATGTCTGTAAGATTTAACATTATTTTGTTTTTTTTTCTAGGCATTTCAAGGAATTAATTGGCATTTTTGTGGTAGCTTCATTAAAGGACAAAAATGTGCCTATTAATATAGGGAATTCACAGATGCAGATTGATGTTTTCTTCCTTCTTTCCTTGCTTCCTTTCCCTTCCTCCCTCCCTCCCTTATTCTTTCCTTGCTTCCCTTCCCCTTCCCTCCTTCTTTCCTTCCTTCCTTCTTTCCTTCCTTCCTTCTTTCCTTCCTTCCTTCTTTCCTTCCTTCCTTCTTTCCTTCCTTCCTTCCTTCCTTCTTTCCTTCCTTCTTTCCTTCCTTCCTTCCTTCCTTCCTTCCTTCCTTCCTTCCTTCCTTCCTTCCTTCCTTCCTTCCTTCCTTCCTTCCTTCCTTCCTTTCCTTCTTTTCTTTCTTTCTTTCTTTCTTTCTTTCTTTCTTTCTTTCTTTCTTTCTTTCTTTCTTTCTTTCTTTCTTTCTTTCTTTCTTTCTCTCTCTCTCTCTCTCTCTCTCTCTCTCTCTTTCTTTCTCTCTCTCTCTCTCTCTCTCTCTCTCTCTCTCTCTTTCTTTCTTTCTTTCTTTCTTTCTTTCTTTCTTTCTTTCTTTCTTTCTTTCTTTCTTTCTTTCTTTCTTTCTTTCTTTCTTTCTTTCTTTCTTTTTCTTTCTACCTGACAGATATGTTAAGTTACTTTTTGACAATCATATAATCAGTACAGAACAGCAGAGGTCTTCCTATTACCCAGGACTGCCCTCTATCTGCTAGGCTACACTTCTTCTTCAGCTGGGTGGAAACTAGAATGAGCAATCATACATTCTAAAGAACTTATAAATAGAAGAGATGCTCCTCTCAACCAAACAACAGTGCTGATTGAATACTCATTAGATTTGAGATTGTGGCAGTTTTAAATAAAAAGTAAATAAGTCAAATTAAAGAAATCCTTGATGTCCTTCTTGGAACATAATATTTTTTTTCTTTTCAAAATGGGGTATGATTATTCTAGAACCAGATGAGAGAAAAAAATTACCTAGAATTTCCCCACATTCACCAACCCTACATTATTCCCTGAAATGAGTCAGTTCAACTGCCCCAAAGACAAAGTTCTAGTTAATTGGAAGATCCTTACCTACACATATAGACAGAACATTTTTCAGCTTTTTCCTTATTTCCAGTTTCCAGCTACTTCTTTTTAAGGGTTCTCCAGTTCATTTTAGAGATGAGGAAACTGAGTCAAATGAGATTAAGTGGTTTGCCCAGGATTATACCGCTTTCATATGTCTGAAGTAGCAATTGAACTCATGAAGATGAGTCTTCCTGATCCCAAACTCTGGATCAAGAAAGACACAAATGAAGGAAGGGGTTAGAAAAGTCTGGAATTAGAAAGTGATACTCCTTTCCCATGGGTAATCTTGCTACACTGTTTTTTAGACCTGACTAGTTTTTAAAACCAGTGAATCAAGATGTCTGTAGCGATGTTGTTTAAAGCCATTTCACTCCCTCTTCACTCCTATACTCCCTCTTCCAATCATGGTGTCACTAAACACTGCTCTGAACATCCACAATTTAAAATTAGTTCATTTATGACAGATTAATAATTTGATGCTTTTCTCAGCCTGTGAGATTTTTCATTATCTATTCTCCAACTGTTATTTACAATAAGGTGACAAATCATAATTTGTCAAGAAATAAAGAACAGCAGGAATAGCATTATGAGATGAACACAAAAATGAATATGTTGTATTATAAAGGTGGGCAAATCGTCACTGGGTAAAGTAAAACCATTTTATTCTATTTTTCCTTCCATCTCAAGAGCTGATGAATTCTATTAGAATCAGATTAGAGAAGAAGAGCCAAAATTTGTTCGTCAACCAATGAAGAACCACTGGAATCACACAAGGAACCAAAGAGATGGATCTGGGGTTAGACCTGAAGTCTTGCCAGAAGCACTTCCCTATTCCAGAGATGTAAAAAGGGAGATGTCTTAAGGTAGAAGAATAGACTGAATGATCTCCTATAATCCCCATGACTAGTGTAAAAGAGGATAAAATGATCATAAATTTAGTACCGGGAAGAACTAATAACAGAATACAGGCAGTTAGATGTCCCGATGAACAAACTGGTTGGCTTCCGGAAGACCATTTTAGGTGCTAACCTGTGATACTGTCCTCTGTTAGCCTTCAAATCCTCATTTCTAAAATGGTCATATTAAAATATTAATGAAATTCCAAGTGAAGTCCCTATTTATACCTATCTCTAGGAGCAGTTAGATTGGATAGTGGATAGAGTACTAGAACTGGAGTTCAAGACTCATCTTCCTGAATTCAAATTTGGCCTCAGACACTAGCTAAGTCACTAGGTAAATCATTTGACACTTTTTTGGGGGCTTCAGTTTCCTCATCTATAAAATGAACTGGAGAAGGAACTAGCAAACTATTGTAATATCTTTGCCAAGAATACCAAAATAGGGTGACAAAGACCAGAACATGACCAAGACAACTGAACAATAACATGATGACTATTCTCAAATCCATAGGAAGACAGATTTCACACTGACTCTGCCTGTGAGTGAGTTATTGTAGAGTAACTGCTTTATGACATTTGTGTATGGAAATTAAATTTATTTAGTTTTTGTGACAGCTGTGTCTTTGGTATATGGGGCAAGAATAGCTGTAAAGATCAAACTTGGAAAAGCTGAAAGGAAGAAGCTATTGTAGCTAAAGATGGAACTGAGTTACTTGCATGCCTTAGAATCATGTGGATAAACAGAACTGTGCCTAAGTTATTCCTTATTTAAAGATGACACTACAAAGATCTTCTATAAATGTTCTTTGAGTGTAGACCTCTAGCTTGCCAGTGTATTATCTCTCATTGCTGACATATCCCTTAAAACAAACAAACCAAGAAACCATCCTTGCCAGTTTACTAGTAGTCTTGGATTGTCCTGTCTGTTATTTGACTCTTTGTTGTGAAGTTGACATCATAAACCACTATTTTTAGCTCTCAGACACACTGATCTGCATTCCAACACCTTTCCTATTGTAACATGCAAAATAATTACTTTATGAAGATACCTCAGTGTGTAGGAATTATAATAATATGTATTTCAGTTCCCAACTTTTTACTGATTTTAAAATCATTTCTTTGCCTGCTATTCTTTTGTTTTGCCAGCATTATTTGTCCTATTATTTTGAAGAAAGACTGACAACTTTCTGTGGAAAGTAATTATTACTTAATGTTCTTGCACTACATGTGTAGACATACTTAGTTCTATGGTTTTTGGGAAAACTAATCAAATGAAAGCTTTCATCTCTCTGACAGAGAATAAATTTTATGTTTAAGGCTGAGGTACTAGGGCTGTCAAGCTCATTGGTGATTTGTAATGATCTGAAGAAGCAGTGTGGAAATGATGGGTAAACTTGGAGAAAGAATTGTGACACAGGAATAGGATCTGGATAGTTATTGAATCAGGAATATACCACAAATCCTAGAAATCTGTCTTCAAGTTTTGTTAACTCTTTCTGTGAGCTAGTGTACTATTTAATATATTAATATAGGTATTGAGACTGTGCCTAGGGTTTATTAGGAAAGGGAATTTCTAGGTGAGAAAAACTGCTTCTACTAATGTACTTTCTATGCAAATTATAGCATTAAAGAATTACCTAGAGGACTAAGGAGTTACATAATTTGCAAGGATCACACAGTCAGTATGTGCCAGTGTAAAACTTGAACTCAGGTTTTCATGACAAAGTCAGCTCTCTACCAAATAAATCAATCAGATTACATTTCACAAGCATATATTAATCATCTACTCTTTATCAGGGACTATACCAGATGCTACTGAAACAAAGATATAACAACCAAACAGTTCCTAGCCTCAGTGAACTGGTGGGTTAAAGCAAATACAGAAAATATTCAAGAAATCACATAGACCTTCTCCTGCCTTGAATTAAGAACTTTTTAAACCTTGCCATAGATCCTGATATGGCGACTTCCTATGTCTCAAGTAACATTCGTCAGGGTCCATAACTCTCCATAGCAGAACTACTACAACTAAACTATTGTAAAGAGGATTCACATTCTTAAGATGTTTTATGTTAGCAAAAACTAGTAAATTCTAGATGGAATTTTGTAGTTAGAAGGCAAAAAAATCAATTATCACCTCTATTATAGCTACCTCTGTAATCTTAGGCAAGCTAATATACTTTTATTTATTTATTCATTCATTTATTTATTTGTTTTTCTTTTAGAGAATTTGGGGTTAAATGACTTGCCCAAGATCACGTACGTGTCAGGCCAAATTTGAACTCAGTTCCCCTTAACTACAAGGCTGATGCTATATCCACTGTGCCACCTAACTTCCCTCAATTTATTTTTATTGTCTTCAGTTTTTTATCTGCAAAAAAGAAAAGATACCTAAACTTTATAATTTTATGAATCATTGGAAAGGTTGCCGATTCTATAATCAACAAATATTTACTGGTTAAAAATCAGCGCGAATAGCAAATATTTCCAAGTTCAAAGATATATAAGTAATGATTAGATATAGTCTTTGCTCTAAAAAGTTCACAATATATTAGTGGCAATAAAACATATATAGAAATAATACCAATTAGAATGCGGGTACAAAATAAGTCAAATAATAATAGAAGGTAAGATCACTTATAACTATGTGGCACATTGGGCCTAGAATCAGAAATATATATCCCTGAGCTTTGATCTGTCTCTAGACACATGCTAGCTGTGTGACTCTAGACAAATCACTTAGGTTTGTTTGTCTCATTTTCTTCACCTATAAAATGATATAGATAAGGAAATGACAAATTTTAGTAACATTGGCAAGAGAATCTCAAATGGGGTCATGAAGACTCAATCACTCATGAAAAATAACTGACTAAATATTACTTCTAGCTTAGATCAGAGAAGATCCTTGAAGAGTTACCAATTGAAATGCTCTTTGAAGGTTGAATAGAAGTTCATAACCCTGGGATATTGGCCACAGATAGTGGAAGGATATATTAGAATTAGGTCATTGGGAAAGTAGCCTTGGACAATGATTTGTGTGGAACTTCCATAAGCTGTAAAAATGGTCCCTTTACATAAGGCAGAAACTATATCCATGTAATCATGAAAATCCTGGGTAGAGATATTATTAGGAGTATCATAGTTATATCAATACTGGTCCCTGTTTCTTGAAAATGTTTTAAGAAAGTTAAAATTAATTATGACTACTGCTTCACTTTGTATAATAATTAAGTTTCCTTTTAAAAGTTCCATTTTGATATCAAACTTGAATTTTTTATTTATTCATAACATTCTAAGTTTCCATGGGTTGCCTCAAGGACCGAGGAAAGTTGTGAACTTTTCAAGGTATAAACTGTAGTCAATGAGTTATAGTTTTTATTATTTCCCCAAACTCAGTACAATCCTACAAACTCCATACTTACTGTGAAAAGAGCAATATGCCAGGCCCATAGGTAATTCAGAGTTCATATGTGACACAGTTCATGTCATCATGGAACATATATTCAAATCAAAAATAGAGTATTAGCACAGAGGATATTAAGAACAAAGATACGTGATTTGTAGGTAATGCATCGTAATTTTTATCATAAGGGAGAACTTTATTGAGAGTATCATAACTGGGAATTAACAGTAAGGGAAAATGCAATCAATAAAACATTTTAAAATATATATTATTGATAAGTTTGATGTACATGAAGGATGTGTGAGATTCAATGAGAAATACTATTGGAGAAGCTGTTCTATATCTAATTCTCCTTCAACTCTGATACAGAGAAACTGGCTTCCTTGTTGCTCTTGACTAACATTTCATTTCCTGGCTGAATATTTCTAACCCTAATCCTAAGCCTAAATGCTTTTGTTATCTCCACTTCTTGCCTTTCCAAGATTTTTTCATGTCTTGGCTAATAGATGACCTTCTTCAAGAAGCCCTTCTCAGACCTTCTCAATTTTAGTATTTTGAGACTTTTCCCCATTTATCCTGTATATATCATGTTTATACAGAATTCATGTTGCCCCCACCACCATTAGACTGTGAATTTCTTGAGAACAGAGACTGGGTTTTGTTTGTTTTGTTTCAACCTTTTCCTTTTTTCTTCCAATGCTTAATATACTGCCTGACCCATACTAGATGCTTAATAAATGTTTATGGACTGACATGAAGGAGATAATACTTAAATTGATTTTTACGTAATTCTAGCGTTAGTAAGCATCTAGAAAAAAAAAAAAAAAAACTGATTACAAATAGCCAGAATAGCTTCATTAAGAATGGGTCATTCAAACTTATTTTCCTTCCTCTCTCCTTTCTTCCATCCCTCCTTCCTCCCTTTCTCCTTTCTTTTCCTTTCATCCTTTTTTCTTCTTTCTTTTCTTTATTTTTTATCCTTTCTCAATGGTGTTGCCAAATTAGCAGAAGATATAATGTTGTTAAAGTTTATCTCAGTTCTAGTCAAATATTTAATGAAATACCCTATGCTATATCCATTGTAAAGATGGAGAAATGAAACCTAGATAATATAATAGTCTTATTGAATGGCCTGATTCAAAGGATCATCATAAATGATTAAATGTCAAGAGATCTTAGTAAAGAAATCCCAGGGATTAATGTTTGATCCTGGAATTCCTTTTTATCCATGATTTGGATAAATGAATTGATGGTATATTTTCATATAACAACAAATGATAGAGAGACAAATGGCATACTGGATAAAAATTGGGAATTCAAAATTATTTAGAACAGTGAGCAAAATTTAAAATCAATTTTACAAATGCAAGCTCAGGAGATATGATTAAACAGTAGTTCTAAAAAATCTCAGAACAAAACAAAAAGCCAGATCAATGTTATTATATTATATTATATCCGTATGAATCATTAATATGACATGGCCAAGAAAGCTCATTTGATCTTGAATTGCATTAAGACATTCATAGCTCTCTGGGAAAAAAATGCTCCTTGGTGTTCTTCCTTTGGTATATTTCAACAACAGTGTTCAATTTTAGGTACTACTATATAGGGAGGATATTGACAAAGAGAATATCCATAAGTAAGCATCGAGGAAGATGCTTAAGTCCATACTTTATAAAGATCATTTGAAGAAAATGGGCTTGTATAACCTAGGAAAGGCTGGGAGAAAGTGATAGCTGTATTTAAGCATTTCAAGGACAACCATATGGAAAAGGGCATTAATTGGTATTATGGATAAAACTCTGAGCTTGAAGCCAGAAATACATTCTTTTAAGTTCAGATCTGGCTTTAGATATTTAGTACCTGGGCAAGCCACTAAATACTCTATTGCAAACAATACCAGTATCTTTGGATATGAGTGTTGGATATGAGTGAAAAGTAATACCAAATAACACAAGCGATTTATCACTACCTGTATTAAGATGGACAAGGCAAATGGTGTTGGAAAGCCAAGGAAGCTGCTTAAGCTCTCCTAGTTTCCCTCAAAAACCACATGAAATCAAGCCTCTCAACAGAGTCTGACAGAATGAAACCATTCTCTTGCCCAAGATAGATTGGAAAACAATTGAAGAAAGGTCATTCTTACAGGGGTGAAAAAGGTGTTCAGCTCATCTCAAATTCTGGGAAAGCTGGTGAGAGGCTCTTAATCACAGTAAATCAGCAACTAAGACTTTCTGTGCTAGCTCAATAAAGGAGCAGAGAAGTGTGACAGATTCCAATCCCAGCTCGGAAAGCAAACTCTGAAAAACCAGGCTGTTTTCTGGAAAAAAAAAAAAAAAAAAGCAGGCAAAGAAACCCTCTGCAAACACAAGGGCCCCCTGTGCTGAAAGCCAAGGCTCAGAGCTGCACAGGAAGTTTGGGACAGTGCTCCCTCTAATCCAACCATTAAAAAAAGAAGTAATACCAAAAGAAAGGGGGAAAAATGAATAAGAAAGAAAATAAATTAGAAGATAGAAAACTACTCTAGTTAATAAAGAACAAAACACCAACTAGGAGAAAGACAAAATGTCCTCAGAAGAAATGTCAAAGAGTGATATGAATTGGTCTCAAGTCCAAAGAGGTTTCTATGAAGTGCTCATAAAAGACATTTAAAAAGCAAATAAGAAAAGGTAGAAGAAAAAAAAAATTTTAAATTAAAAAAAAAAAAAAAAAAAAAAAAGGAAATGAGAGATAATGCATGAGAGAGTCAACAGCTTGGAAAAGGAAGGAAAAAAAAAATACTGAAGTAAACAATTCCTTAAAATACAATTGGCCAAATGCAAAAGAATCCACTGAAGAAAACACTACCTTCAAAAGTAGAATTAACCAAATGGAAAAAAATAAATACTAAAACTAATTGAAGAAAATCATACATTAAAAACTAGAATAAATCAAAAAGAAATCACTCTGTGAGACAGCAAAGGAATCCAGTAAACTAAAAAGAATGAAATAAAATGAAGGAAAATGTGAAATCTCTTATTGGCAAAATGGCTGACCTGGAAAATAGATCAGGAGATAAATTTTTTAAATTAATGGTATAACTGAAAGACATGTCAAAAAAAAAAAAAAGAGCCTGGATAGTATTCTTCAAGATATCAATAAGGAAAACTGCCCCATTATTCCAGAAACAGAAGGGGAAATACTTATGAATGAATCCATTGATAATTTCAGAAAGAGATCCCACAAGGAAAACTCCGTGAAACATTGTTGAGAAACTCAAAACTACAACTTCAATTTTAAAAAATATAGCAAGTTGCCAGAGAGAAACAATTTAAATATCAAGAAGCAATAGTCAGGATTACCCAAGATCTGGCAGCTTCTACAATAATGGGTCAGAGGACCTGGAGTACCATATTCTGGAAGGCAAAAGACCAACTAAGAACTAAGAATTAACTATCCAGGGAGATTCACTATCATCTTTCAGGGAAGGCAATGAATTTTCAATGAAGTAAGAAACTTTCAATCATTTCTATTGAAAAAAAAAAAAAACAGAAATAAACAGAACATTTAATCTAGAAACACAGGACTCAAGAAAAGCATAGAAAGGTAAAAAGGTGAATATATATATATATATATATATTTATATTTATATTTATATTTATATTTATATTTATATTTATATTTATATATATATATATATATATATATATATATATATATATATATATATATATTATTTTTAAAATAAACTGTTTACATTCCTAGGTGGGGAAATGATATCTATAACTCTTAAGAATTGTATCCCTCACTGGATCAAACAGAGCAGGGCATCACAGGGAATGAGGTTATGGTAGTGAATATATTCTGGTTGATGATATCAAGGTGAAAGTAAGATAGAAAAAGGTTTGTACTGGAAAAAGAAGAAAATGGGGGGTATATAAAATGTAAGATTAGATAACAATTAGATCACAGGAAAAGGAAAAAAATTTCCACTATTACAATGTAGGGGAAAAAGAGAGGGAGATGAGCATTTTCTAAAGCTTTATCCTATCAGTTTTGTCTTTAAGAAGAAATAACTTAAATCATTGAATTGGATATAGACATTTAACTAACACTATATAGAATTAGGAGGAGAAAGAGGAAAGAAAGGGGAGGGGCAGCATGGAAGGGAGGACAGAAACAGTAGGGGAAAAGGTAAGAGAAAGGGGTAGTGGTGATAGGAAATCAAATAGTGGGTAAAGTGGGTTAAAAAAACACTACTAAGGAAAGGTGGAAAGAGAGAACAAAAATATATATGGGGGAGAAAATAGGATAGAAGAAAATATAGAGTTGGTAATCATAACTGTGAATGTGAATGGGATGAACTCTTCTATAACATAGAAATGAATAGCAGAGTGGATTAAAAAACAGAATCCTACAATATTTTGTTTATAAGAAACATATCTGACACAGAAAAAGATGCATAGAATAAAGGTAGAGACCTGGAACAAAATTTATTATATTTCAGCTGAAATAAAAAACCAGGGTTAACAATTCAAATCTCAGATAGAGCAAGAGTAAAAATAGCTCTAATTAAAAGTGATAAAGAAGGAAAGTAGAACTTGATAAAGGGTACCACAAAGAATGAAGGAGTAACAATACTAAATAGCTATTCACCAAATGGTAAGCAGCCAAATTCCTAGAGAAGATTTTCATTCAGTTACAGGAAGAAATAGACAACAAAACTGTACTAATGAAGGACTGCAACCTTCTCCTTTCAGAATCATACAAATTTAACCACAAAATAAACAAGAAATGAAGTAGGGAGGTTAACAGAATCCAAGAAAATCTACATATGATAGATATTTGAAGAAAATTGAATAAGGGCAGAGCCAAGATGGCAGAGTGGTTCCTTACTGTGCCAGAGCTATTTTCCCATGAGATATATTTGTATAAGTAGAGTTTGCAATCAAACAAATTTGAATTCAGTGGGCAAAAAATCTTTGGGCTCCCTGAGAGAATAATGGAAATTTATTTATTTATTTTTAATTTTTGTAACTTTTAAAATTTATTTTTGTAATTAATTTTAAACATAGCTAGATGGTGCTGTGGAAAGAATGCTTCAGTCCAGAAGATTCATCTTCCTGAATTAGAATTTGGTCTCAGACACTTAATAGTTGTGTGACCCTGGCAAGTCACTTAACCCTATTTTCTTAAACTACTTATCTGTAAAAATGATCTCAAGAAGGAGATGGAAAATATCTTTTCCAAGAGAGTTGGCTTCCAAATTTGCATGCATGAAACTTCTCACTTGACAAAAAATGAAAATCAAACAAATTAATTCCCCCCCAAAATATCTAATTTTGAGTATCTTATTAGAATAGAGGGAAGTTCTAGGTAAGTATTAAAGGAGAGTTTCCTTTTTCAGTAGCATGCATTTCAAGCTATCTTTGGAACTTGGGGGTAAAAAGAGCTTTGGAAAGAAGAGTCTTGGAGGACAGGAACTGGTGTTGTTTTTTTTTTGTTTTTTTTTTTACAGAAAAGAATGTTATACTCTCAGATTGGCTAAGATGACAGGAAAAGATAATGATGACTGTTAGATGGGATGTGGAAAAACTGGGACACTAAGACATTGTTGGTGGAACTGTGAATGGATCCAACCATTCTGGAGAGCAATTTGGAGCTTTGCTCAAAGGGCTATAAACTGTGCATACCCTTTGACTCAGTAGTGCCATTGGATTTTAAGAGCTAAAACCAAAAATAACTCTTAAAATAAATGTTCCAGTTGCAGAGAGAAGAAACTTATGAAAGCCCTATTTCTTGAGTGATATTAATGATTCAATAGGACTTGGACCCCTGTGTTACTTTGCAAAAGCATAGCTGCAAAACAAAGACTTCTACATATGATGCAGTGATCAATTAAAAAAAAAAAAAAAAAAAAAAAAAGAGGTCAAGAAGTGAGTTCTTAGGTGTGATATTAGAAAAGAACTCTGTCACAAAATATCTATTCTTTCTACTTGTTCTTTCCTTATTCCAATACTTTTCATCCGAAATGATGAAAAGAAAAAAAACAAAACAAAAAAAAACAAAAACAAAAACAAAAAAAACAGAAGGGACTCAGAAAGAATAGTGTTGATATATAGCACTAAAGTTGAACATTCCATTGAACTGAAGAATATGGACTAAGTGACATGAAAGGCAATATGCTAAGGCACTAAGTTTAGTTCCTAAACAATGAGAAGGCTAATTATTGGAGAATGGCATACCTGTGTTTCCTACAACCCCCCTTGGACATTTACTAGTTATGTGATCCTGTACAAGTAATTTAACTTCTCTGTATTTGTTTCCTTATTTCTCAAATTTCTAAAATGGTTATAATGTTAAATTCTGCCACATTGTGGTGAGAAGAAATGTAATATATGTAAAATGTTTTGCAAAAATTAAAATTCTATATAAATATAAGCAACTACTACTATGGTTAATATTATTATCATTATTATGTTGATTTAATGGATATTTCAATGACTTTTTGCTTTGGTTTCACTCTATAATAGAAATCAGAATTTAAATCAGTGATTCTCAGTTTTTTTTTCTCACATTTCAATAGTCTTTTCTATGAGGAACATTTAACATTTAAATTAATTATATTAACGAAAGAGTCTTGGTAAACAGACCTTCCAGAGACAGGCCTTAGAATTCCTCTACCTTTCTTTATCTTTCCCAACTGCCTTATCCTTCTTTAATATTCTGCTGTGGGCAAGGACATTCAAAAAGTTAAACCTTGATTTCTGGAATATTTCAAAGTCTCACTGAATGGATGGTAATATTAAAAACAAACATCTCGCCAGTTATACTAACTCAGGAGAAGACAAGTGAAAACATGACTTTATATACATAGTTAAAAATTCACTACCAATTCTTTTCTCTTCTCTTGTTTCTTTGCTCCTTCCTTCCTTCCTTCCTTCCTTCCTTCCTTCCTTCCTTCCTTCCTTTCTTCCTTCCTTCCTACCTTCCTTCCTCTTTGCCTCTCTTCCTTTCTTTCCTCCTTCTCTCCTTTCCTCTTTCCCTCCCTCTCTCCCTCCCTCCCTCCCTTCCTTCTTTTCCTCCTTCCATTTATCCTTTATTCATTTTTTCCTTCCTTTTTAGTATAGGAAAACTTTTTATTGAACCTCTTTCTCTTAACCTAATTGGGCAAAACAAAACTAAAATCTTGATTTATTATTTCTCAGGATACTATCCAATCCATTTCCTTCTGCATGAGCAAGTGGAGGAATCTTCTGTTTCTGGTCCACATACTCAAAGACCCATAATTTTATGTAGTTTTCCTGCTCACAAAAACATTTATAATTCTTGAGGATTT